>NC_037529.1:63145249-63155210 GCF_001531365.2 Cynara cardunculus var. scolymus
AAAAATAAAAACATTATTGATTTCTCAAAATCACATAAAGTCATATTATAACATCGACTGAGATAAAGAATAAAATGAAATATTAAAATCATGATGTATCTCGCTGCATTGCGCGAGTACGCTTCTAGTATATATATATAAGGTTTACTTTGCAAATCATATTATTTGTACAAACCATACAAACATCATTCAACCAATCATAATTTTCCATCTTGTTTTTTTTTTTTTTTTTTTGTAATTATGAGAGGTTGATTAATCATTTTTATTGTGAAGGGTGTTAATAATGGATATTATCATCTTCATTATATTAATTTTAGAGAAATACATGAAACAGTTTCATTAAAATTTCATAGTTATTATATTAAACAGTTTCATAACCATATATGAAACAAATTCATCAAAAAAAATATTATATGAAACAATTTCATAAAAAAAATTCATAAAATTAAAAAATGAAATCGACATATGAGGATGGTTTGCATGGTTGTACAAATATGGATGGTTTGCATTTGATCGCTTATATGTGTATATATATATATATATATATATATATATATATATATATATATATAATGAGGGAGGTTATTTTGCAACCTTCTTAATTCCTACAACCAATACAACCATCATCTCATCCCTTCAATTTCTAATCAATGGTGAAGATGCATTTGATGGCAAAAATGTAATAAAATGAAAATTAAATTGGCGCGCCTATTAGATTGAGGGGTAACCAAGGGTTTGATTGAGGGGTAACCAAGGGTAAGATTGGAATTGGTAAAGTCATTCTATTCTAAGAAGGGATGCTCTGAAATCAGTAATGCTATAATCACTCTCATTTATTAAGACAAAATATTGATATTCATTGAAGAACACGAGAGATACGATTCTGGAGAAGAAACAAATGGCGGACGAATTTCAACCTGGAATCTTCATTGCAGCAAATAGAGGTAATCATTAGGTTCATCTCATTTAGTGTAATGTTATTCCAATAATCGTATTGTGCATTGTACCTATGAATCAGTTCGTAAGAGGAGCGAGAGAATCATGATAAAGAACTCATTCTCTAAGTTCAAGAACACTGCTGCAAATCCTGTTATGTTATACGACGATGAAGCTGATGATTTTGTAATGAACCCAATTGCAGTCCAAGTGAACCCAATTGCATTTCAAAATGTCGAATCAGGTATTCCATCCCAAGAATCAGATGACTCAATATACCCACTATTAATCCCTGTCATTCTACCGACTGTCTGTTGTTAGGTTATGGTACATTTTGCATTATCATTACGAAAATGAAATAATGCATATAGAACTCACTTTGTAGACCTTAAACGTTTTCACTTATTATTCAGTTTTTATGAAATCATTAGAAATAATGTTTTGATCATCTTAGCCTAATCTTGATCCACTTTCAAGATTCTTGAATAGCTTCTTTTAGTTTCTTGTTAAAAGCTAATGAAATGAGGCACAACGTCTTTCACTTACTCTTTCATTCATAGGTTTTCCTTATTCGACTTCTTTTAGTTTGCACCCATGAATTACGGACCACCCAAATTCGACTTCTTCTCCAGCTGAGGCAACATTTGGAATACCCAAATTCATTTAACCAATTGGGAAAACTACAATGCTGACTTTTGCAGCTTGCCTTCTACTCTTCATGTAACCATCAAATTTGAAGACAACTCTGTCACTGAGCTCAAAATAATGGGAGATAAGCTTCCTAGGGTCAGTAGTCTCTTTCATGGCTTTCCAATTCCAAACCAACCATTGTCTGAGAATTTCTCTATTGATTCTTTAGTTGTTACATTGGCAAGGTTGACTACACTCACGGTTCTTAGCTTAGTATCTTTGGGAATTTGGGGCCCACTTCCTCATAAGCATTATATCACCACTTCAATTAGTATCTTTGACAGTAAGCATTATATCACCACTTAGCTTAGTATCTTTGACATTAAGCATTATATCACCAATAGTATCTTAACTTAGTATCTTCGACAGTATGCATTATATCACGACTTCAATTAGTTAAGTCCACTTATTTGGCCACCTAGGAGTTAAGTATCATTTACCACTTGGATTATCATTTCATTATGTATGTCGTTTATGGACTTTTACATGATAGCACAAGATAATGAAACAGGTTTCATCTGTTTTGATGTATTTATCAATTGGATTAGTGTTTCATTATGTATGTATTTTAATGAAACAGGCTTCATCTGTTTGTTTACCTGTCAGCATAATGATTAGAGAATCAACATCTAGGCCCTCTTCATCATTATATCACAGCCCCAAATGCTAAAAACACTATTAATTACATAGCAGAACCTGCAGACAAAGCACTCTCTTTTGAATTACTTTACATTATGTATAACAGATTTTCATTAATATCTATAATGTGTGAATCTGTGTTGTTTAATAGTTGTTTATAATTGTGAATCTTTTTTACGTGATCTTTCCTAATGGTGAATATTGTTTACATCTTGTTTATATGGCATGTAAAAACTATTTACATGTTGTCGATAATGCAGTGAACCCAGATTCATCTCAACCTGTTGAACTAGTCGTTCTAGTACAGGAAGAAGTGAACTCACCATGTGCAAAGGGTTTGAAAGAAATGAACCTTTATTTTTGCTACATGCTCCTATGAACTTCACATATTTCTTTTCCTTTTGCAATGAACCCAGATGCAGTTCAACATGTTGAACTAATCGTTCCAGTCCAGAAAGAAATGGATTCAACATATGCAAAGGGTTTGTAAAAAATTAACTTTTATTTTTACATTCCTCACATGCACATTGTTAGAGGTTTTGGTAACATACTCTTATGAACTGCACGTATTTATGATAACTTACAGTGAAGCCAGATGCAGGTCATAATGATTTTATAATGAACCCAGTTGCAGTCCAAGTGAATCCAATTACATTTCAAAATGTCGAATCAGGTATTCCTTCCCAAGAATAAGAGGACTCAATATATGTACATGGTTAGTGATGTTGAATACCGTAGTATACAATTAGTAAAATATCTTGATAGCACAATATAATGTGAAATGGTGATCATGGATTAGACTTCTGTGACTCATATTATAATATGGAGATGATACTACAGGTTTTTGCTATTGAAGCACTTTTAATTAAGCCCCCTTGCTAGTCCAATCTAAGTGGTGTAGTATTATGCTTCAACATTGATTGTGACTTGTTGCTGATTTTGTATCACCACTTTATGTGCTGATGACAAACTCACAAACATGTATTTAACATGTTGTTGGATAATTCAAATACGTTCACTTAATCCATGTGATAACTACTATTCTATGCCATCCTCATCATTATATCACAACCCCACATGCTAAAAACTCTATTAATAACACAACAAAGCACTCTCTTGTGGGTTACTTCACATCATGTATAACAAAGCAGCACCAGGAAATTACATGTTGTCCATAATCATCTTTTTGTACGAGGAGTTCAATGTTTCATTTCCCATGTCATGCTGTTAATGAACGGTAACAGTAACAACAACAGTACATTAACAGTAACAGCGCTGTAACATTTAACAGCACAGTAACAGTAACATCACATTAACAGCAATGTAACAGTAACAACGCATTAACAGCACATTAATAGCTATGTAACAGTGACAGCGCTGTAACATTTAGCAGCACAGTAAAAACAAATGTAACAATAACAACAATGTAACTTGGTGAAACAGGTGAAGCATTTGGTGAAACATGTTTCATTAACATAATGTTACATCAAGTTTTATATGAACAGTAACATGCTTTGAATGAACCTAAATGCACTGTTACTTGTTGTGTGAGATGATGTTAAGGAACATATAATGAACCTCATATCACTTTAACATGTTGTTAATGAAACTCTATGTTAATGCACTGTAACATGCTGATTTTTATGCAATGTAACATTCTGTTTATGAACCTAAAAACTTGATGAAATGATAGGTATTCTTCCCATTACTGGATAAGGGACACTATTATATTGTGGTGTTCAATCTGAAGAACCCATCGGTTGTTGTCATAGACAACAGATATCAAGAGGTGTCCGATGATGATCAACCTCTACAAATGTATGACTTCATTACAGACATTCTGGTATGAATAAAATATTGATGTATAATTGTATTTTTTATTAATATGATATACGATGTGTTAACCATTTCATTCCGTTTGTGCAGCAAAGATTGATGATCAGGCATTTGAATGCGGTTGGACATCCAGCGGGGAGAGAACTAGATGAAATAGGACAAGAAAGGTTGAGGATGGATTGGCAGACACAAAACAACTTCGATGATTGTGGCGTGTTTGCAATGAGACACATGAAGACGTACATAGGAGATGTGCGAACATGGAAAACTGGCCTGGCACAAGAAGGAAAAACACAAGAGATCCAAATAGCCTCCCTCAGAATGAAATATGTAGCAAAATTATTGGTGAGCAACTACAACAAGAAGAAGGAATATGTCGTTAATGAAGTTGAGAAATTTCAATCAATGGATAAAGCCATCCGAAAAAGGTTAAGAAAACATGCTGACAATACAAAGACTGAGAGACTTTGAATCTGATTTATTGATGTTCTTTTATATTTTTCTCATGTAGACGGTTTTAATAACTTGCTATTGGTATTAAATTTACTAGTTTGTTTAAACATTATGCTATTGGCATGTTCGACGTTATGAAATGTATATGACATTTGATGAAATTATTTTGCCAACACATTGTCATATGAATGGTGAACCCAGATTAACACACCTGTTAATTAAACTTGTTTATTTAGTAATAATGCTAACCATATAGATTGAGAATCTTGAATAGTATATTCAAATAAGCACTTTGTTCAAATACACAAAAAGGTAAAAATGGTATGTGAAACTTGATTCATACTGAATATATAATGCAAACCATATCCATCAAAAAAATACATGATTATTGCATATTCACAATTTGTTATTGAAGCATGATTAACACATTCTGATGAACCCATATTAATCAGATCCTTATGCACCCACATAACTTTTTCAAACTACACAAAAGGGTAAAATGAATTCATACCCAACTAGATCAAAAGTTTCTTGATGCATGTAGAAATAATGAAAAAAATAATGATCAATATTCGGTGAGTATAACATGCGGTGATACCAGATTGACAATAAGAATAATATGTACCCATTCTCATCAGAATCATATGTACCAACTTAGCTTTTTACACCTACTTCAACCAGTAAAATGAAAGCATATTCAACTTTATTAAAAATTAGAGATTCACTAATAATTTAATGAAACCAATTTAAACAATGTAGTATATTTAACTAAAACACAATAATATAATCCTATAACGTGTTGAACCCTGTAATATCACCAAGAATTAAAAGGCATAATTTAAGTGGAATCACGTTTTGGACAATTCCTCGAATCATGTATAGCCATTTGACGACATAACCGACACTTTCTCTTCTGCTTTTTGCCATACGTAATTGCTTCCTCGACAGCGCTAATAAGTCTCTTACCAGTCCCACAACCTTTATTCCGTATGCCGGTTGGAGGTAGAACATCAATATTTTCGGGTTGAGATACTCCAAGAAACTCTTTAATAGATTTTGTTGTCTCTTGAGCGTGTGACTGTATAGGAAGTTCACTATCAATCTTTGTATCTCATTCTTGAAGTTGGTCAACAAATTTTGACAAAATATGTTTCTCATTTCGCACTCGACCTAGAATACGTTCAAAATACGAAAAAGCAACACTCATCAACCTCTCCTTATCAGCGTCAACTTCCCCATATCTGAAACATGCTGGTACCCACTCCACCGGGACTAGATCGCATCTCCAACGGCGAAGTATATACTTATCTGGAATGCTATCAACCTCGTCATTTAACATTACCTTGAGAGCATGACGACATAAAATCATGTTACGAACAAAAACAGTTACATGAGCAATCATACAAGTTTTCAATCTTGTTCTTGACAACCTATCAAGTGAGAAACCAGATCATATTACGAAGTTGCATTAGGAATTCTACTATTTGAACTGTTTGGCAAAATTGGAAAATTAAGAAATAACTACCGTGTACTTTGTGGTGATCTTAGAAGCTTTGTTCTTGTGTGTTATGGTGTACACTCGGGTTTCACCAACGTCAGTGAATCCATCCCATCCACAAAGCCAAACAGCCTTTCTTAACTCTTTCTGAACTTCAAAAAATATCGTTCGTGTATATACTTCTGCTGCATGAGCTTCTAATTTGCAAGGAGACACCAATCGAGGAACCGTACTCTTCGTTGTCACCTCTAGCGAACCATGTGTTGTCCGTTGGCTTTCAATTGCATTATCAAAAGAACAAAGAAAAATGACAAGATCGTGCCAAAAATATGCATAAACATTAAAAAAGGCATTAATACTCTCTGACCTGGATGTTGTTTTCATTAGACTGGACATATGATAATCCTTATAATAAGTCGGAATCCATGACTCCCTAATCTCATACAGTTCATCAAACCATGAGTCTCCACGTAAATCATACGAATCCACCATGTTGAGCCATTTCATCTCAAATTCATCAGGGGCAAGGTGAACATTCCACACTAACTTATTAAATTCGCTAACAAACGACATACGATGTTGGAGGTAATTACTGATCTGCCACATACACAATTAGAAGGAAAACTTAAAAAAGATGAAAAAAAAACAAAAAAAAAAGTTTCATCGTAATTACCTTAGATTTGAGTTTTTTAGTGATATGCCACATACACAATCGATGCTTGGATTCAGGTAATGCAATGAGAATCGCTTGTTTCATCGACGCACATTAGTCAGTGATCACAAAACGTGGTTGACGTCCATGAGCTTTTACAAAAGCTTTCAATACCCAAGTGTAATCAACCACAGATTCATTGTGAATCAAAACAGCTCCAACAACGACAGATTTATTATGATTATCAATTGCAACAAACGGAACAAATATCATGGCATGCCTATTAAAAGTAAACATTATAAATTAATACAAGCTATAACATGTAATATAGATAACACAAATGAAACAGATTCATATCAATTGTAACTTACTTATTCGTCCTAAAGGTTGCATCAAATGATATTGCATCACCAAATTCCCTATAATTCGAATGCGTAGTTTCATCAGCCCAAAAAATCGCTAACAACTCCTTATCATCACATTTATACTCGAAAAAAAACTCGGGACACACCTTCCTCCTATTAGACATCACATTTAACAACATTTGCGCGTCTTTATTGCCAACAAAATAAGCCATATCGTGTTTGAAGTTTTGATGATTTCTTACGGTGCCACCCGAGCAATCTACACCACCCGTAATTGCTTTCCTAAATCTATGAGATTTGGTGACACCAACCTTAGAACTAGAACCATGAAATACATTTTTGTGATCAGCGTAGTGTAGTTGCCTTTTAGAGAATCAACATCTATGCCATCCTCATCATTATATCACAACCCCACATGCTAAAAACTCTATTAATAACATAGCAAAACACTCTCTTGTGGGTTACTTCACATCATGTATAACAAAGCAGCACCAGGAAATTACATGTTGTCCATAATCATCTTTTTGTACGAGGAGTTCAATGTTTCATTTCCCATATAATGGTGCACTAGGATTTGTTCAACAGCATTTTTACGATAAATCTGGTTTCATTGTTGAAATCTGGCTTCATCAGTTATCAGACTATAGTGAAACCAGCCTATAATAGCCTATTATGAAACCATATGCCAACTTAGCTTGTTTGTTATATTGAAACCAGATTCATCTTAGCTGGTTCATTGAATTAAAACCAGATGCATCGTAGCTTGTTCATTGAACCTACTAATATGTATAATTTCAAATGAAACTAGATTTTAGGTTCATTAACATACAACAATGAAAGCAAATCAATACCTTCAGCTTCATTGCTCAACGATGCAACGTCATCATCGACGAAATCTACTAAAACTCCGTCGTTGTGCTCACTTAATGTTTTGTTTCCATCGTTACAGCCATCTTCATTCCTCATTAAATAATTGCATTGATCTTCTATTGTTTCATTATTAACCGCGTTTGCATTTTCACCACCATCATTAAAACCTTGCCAGTCGTTCATGGAATCGAAAACACTGCTTTCTTCGACTATATCCTTACTGAAAGTCTCGATGAATGGCATATAATCCATAACATTAATACTGGGTTCTATAGAGCTACTGAAGAAACAAGAAAATTCATCAATTCCAATCTTATCAAATTTAAGTTATGAACCTGTAATGCCTGATAAATCAACGATTAATGCCTTATTAATCAAAGAATATGTGCAATATCATTTTGTTTAATTAATTATTCAATTTTCATAATTGATGAATCAATCACCATAAATAGAATTTCATTTATTTTTATTTAAAAATACTTATAATAATCTAGATTTAGTAAATGACATATTTAACCTTTTCAATTAATTAATAATTAAAAAAAATTCATTGATTGGTTGGAAAAGAGTTGTATTGGTTGCAAGAATAGGGTGGGTTGCATTTGAAATATACCTTATATATAATTTAATTATATGTAATATGTTTTTTAATTTTTAATATGAAAAAAGACATAAGAGGTGGAAAAGAACAAAAATATCTCTATACTAACTGGACTAACAAAATCTGTTAGCATGAGGGACTTGGAGTGTGCGTTTTTACATACCACAGGTACCGAGAATGTAATAAATGCATTTTACAGTTTTTAGTCAAAAGAAAGTGGGACCGAATGTAATTTACTCTAAAAAGTAAGTGGGCCATGGGAGAAATATACTTAAATAGTTAATTTATTGACGGTGATTTCGAAATTATTTTCCTAAATAGTTAAAGTTTATAAATATTTAATATTAGGCTCTTTCTCAACGTCTTTAATAGACGGTTATATTTAAGTAATTTGTAAAAAAAATAAACGTACGTAAAGTCCCTTTTTAAATTATTTTTCTTTTTTTCGTCTGAAAATAAACTTTACATAGAAAATCCCTTTTCTGCATAAAGTTTTGAGTAAACTTTGACTATTTGAGAAAAATGGTTTCCAAGATTGCTAAAAAGTGAAATCACTTTAATAAATTGGTTATTGATGTAAATTTTCGTAAACGAGGAGGGCAAAAGGAGTAGATTGGCCCTCTCTCTAAGTCGCTAGTTCGAGTTTCCATATGGACCTCACGCTATTAGTTGAGGTGCTTGAAACTATCCCGAACCCAAAAGACTTCTCATGGAACCCTCTAGAAAGCTTCCACAAGAGTCATGATCGTTTTTGAATTTGAATTAACCTTTGAAAAATGCGTCCCATATTTGACCAATTGTCATGTCATGATTGCCAGCAAATGACCTTAATCTTGTCTTTGTTAAATATTATTACAAACATTTGATTGCATACGGAATATTTTCATTGAAATAAGTATCAAATCAAATAATGCAAATCAAAAATGAAATAAAATAGTATCCGAAGCAAGGAATGTGAATATCGTAAAGTATATTGTTATGTACTAAAAGTGTATCCAAGCAATGCAATTTGATATATATATATATATATATATATATTAATTCTGAAGTTGAGAATTCGAACCTTGAATAATAATTAATGTTTCGTTTTATTATTTATATGTCTCAATATTATTTTATAGTCTGTGTAGTCTTGAGAGAGAGTATCCAAATGATTATCAGTTTTATACGGAATTTTTATGTATTATTGGGGCTCATCACTTATCTTATATATTTATCAGTTAGTTATTAGTTAATTTTAAGGAATATAAAGGTGGAGTTTCGAGAAATTTTACGTATGCAATAATAAATTGTAAACTTAATTTTTAAAAGATTCTAATAACTTGAGATAAAGGTTTTATAATATGGAAAAATACTAAATATATTAGTATAAATATATCTTCACATATGAATATAGAAATTTTGAAAATACATTTAGAAAA
>NC_037529.1:63157330-63192568 GCF_001531365.2 Cynara cardunculus var. scolymus
GATTTTAATTTAAAATTACCAAATTTATAAATTTCCTAATTTATCTATTGATTTGTGGTTAATATTGGTTCTCACAGTTACCACAAACAACTCAGTTCTCCCTTGAATAGGCCCCTATATATATATATATATATATATATATGTTTTTTTAATACATAATCCAAATTCCTAGCATAGACGTGTGCCCAATGTCCTTAAAAACGTGTCTATATTGAAAACTGTAACATGTTTGTAACTAGGTCTTGGCCTAGTGGCTACCTCTTTTCGTAAATGCTTTGTTTTGGGCGTGCCCACCCAGGTTCGATTCCAAAGGAGGACAGGTTGTCTTTTTCGGTATTTGCTTATGAGGTATGACAAGTAGGGTTCACAAAATGTGGACCACGGGGCCATGAGGTCCCCGCCAATAAATCTTTTTTTTTAATACATTTTCTATTAATCAGGAAAAACTAAAAATAATATTTAAATTTAAGATACTTATTTGACCAAGAAATTTAGTTCCAGTACGACGTCGTGATCCTTCAACTGTTCAACAGGCTACAGGGTGCCATAGAAGAAGCCAGATCGTGGGGCCCCAGTGGCTGGACTGTTTTTTTCTCCCTTTTCTTTTTCCATTTTCTATTTTAAATTTTAAAAGTAATTTGAAAACTCCTAATACTTATCTAAAAAATAAAGAAATTCAGGAAAAATGTCATATTAAGTAGATTTTTGTAACTAATTTTCACAATTACTAAAAACTTCAGAAAAAAAATCTTAAAAATGTTGAAAATCAATATATCTTTTGCTGAGGTGTACGTAAGCTGATCTGAACACTACTGGTTAAAATATATATATTTTATATAGTAAACCAAAAAATATAGATAAAAAACATATATAATTTAATAAAATAATATTGACGGAAGGGTGGCCATGGCTGCATAGGCTGCAATGTAGTCAAAGAAAGAGTTGTGTGAGGAATCGTTTGGAAATTGGAAGTTTCCTTTTGCAATCATAATGATAAGGTTTTTGGTCAAATAGATTTAAGCAATCAAAGAATTGTCAAAAAACTTAGGGACTGTTTATCAAATACTTAACTCGGTAAGTGTTTACCGGTAAAATTTAACACTATTATTTACTTACCATGTAAGATTTTAGTCCAACAAACAACATCGTATACAACAATTTATCCGGTAAGTATTTACTGTGGTAAGAGTCGTCGCACTTACTTACCGGGTAAGACTATTGGTCATTGTCTCGCTCTTACAGGGTAAGACTCTTGGTCCTTACCATATTCATCCGATGAGGTAAAACTCTTGTTCGAATATATATAAAAATATGCCACTTTTTGTTTTATTGGTAAGTCATTAATATTTTTTACATTATATTTTACAAATTATATTATATAACTAATTATATATAAAAAGTTCAGTATCTCACAATCTTTTTGAGTTGTGTATCAGGCAGCTCGACTCAATGTTGAAAAACTATAGATCTAAAAGTAGTACACGTTGTTCTTGATTATACTTCATTTTGATAACTCTTTTCAATGGAGCCGTCTTGCAACCTTTCTAGGGCCATCATAGAAGCTTCATAATACGTCATGTTAATATATCCAGGTCCCATGAAAACAAATAAAAACAGACTACGTGGTTATTATGTCTGTAGATCATTTTATGTAGAATTAATAATATGTTAAAGAAGCTGATAGATTTATAAGCATTGAATCTGTGAGAATGGTTTTCCTCTTCCTCTTCCTCTATTCGTGTTATCATTTTGATCATCAGTATTCTTTGATTTATCTGACGAAGTGCTGGAATTCAAGGACTTTAATTGAAATGTTTGTTCTGTGGAGGGGGAGTCGAAATGTCTCATTCTTAGTTCATGTGATTGCAATGTTCCGATCAAATTCTCTAAAGTAAGTGAAGTAATATCTTTCGATTCTTCAATTGCAACCACTACATATTCAAACTTCCTTGTCAGGCTTCTCAAGATTTTTTTCAATGACTTTTGTGTCTTCGATTTTTTTCACCGTTCAATCTCAATTGATTCAATATGAGAATGATCCTGTTGTAGTAATCCTCTATTGTCTCGGATTCACACATCTTGATATTATCGAATTCACACCTTAGTGTTTGTAAGGGGACCGTCGGCATCATACTTTCATTGCTTCCAATTTCAATAATTTCCCATAGTTTGTGTGATTCGAACAGAACCTTCATCTGAATACTCCAATGATAATAATGTGATTCACTTAGTTTCGGTATTTGTGGGTGAAAGTTGTTCGTAATGTTGGTGGCCATGAGACTTGTGGCTCTGATACCAAAATGTTAGATTAAATTCACATAAGAGATGACAGATACACACTAAACACACATTATTATCTGTTGATCATCAGTTTTTACATACATACTACGAACACACACACACACACATATATATATATATATACACACACACACACATATATATATATACACACACACACACACACACAATACTGAATCGTTCCACCCTTTAGAAGGTGTCGGTTAGAATAGTAACTGCCATATATAGCACCAAATTAACTATCATAAACTGTCATTCTTGAGCATCTATGTGAACACCTATACGAAAACACTCATCAATAGTGGTTACAACGGTGATGATCTGCACCAATCAGACAAACCCTCATTGAACTCATCACATCCCTCGTCTTTGTTTTGGAAGGAACTTTTGCACCAAACACACAAGTCTAGATTGGTTTGTTCGAGTTATTTCGAATTTGAGTTTGATGTTGGTCACAAATTATGGGTTTTGAAGATGAGGAGTCATAGATCTAGGTTATAGATGGGGTTATGATGATCAAAGGTGCTCGACATCTGCAGACTTCATTGGGGAATAAGTCGATGGGATCATATCATAGATTTGATTTGTCTTTTTGTCCTTTTAGGGACACATGACATCGTCTAATTAGTGAACAAAAAACACAAACATATTAAAAAAAAAGTTCAATATCAAACTAATGTCGTTAGATTTATGGATCAAAAGTGTAACAAAATGGCAACCACAATGATTAAAAATGTAATTACTTTAAAATAAGAACAAACCTGATAGTATCTTGTTAACCATAAGTTTAATATTTATAATATACGAACTCGGTAAAAATAAAGCATAATAAGTTTTCAATATCGTGAACACTAACTACAAGGGTGGTGCCTGATTGGTTTGAACTTGACTTCAAAGGTCAAAAGTATTAGGAGGTCTCAGGTTCAAATCCAATGAGGAATAAAAAATCCTCTTGTGGCCATGGAGGTTCAAATGCGGTAACTCCGGGTTATCTGCAAAGTAGGTGGTCGTCCTGAGATTAATCGGCTCACATAACGTGTTGGATATTCAGGTTAATAAAATAAACCCTTTGGATATCCACATTTGTCACGTATTTCCCAATTAGCTTATTGAAGAACTTTTATTTAATTATTTATTATTTTATTTAAACATTTAACATTCCCTATTTTTATTGTTTATTTTTTGTTTTCATTTGCCATTGCTTACACAATTTTAATGTTATTACGTTTATAACTTTTAGTGCAATTGTCACGATTTTCCCATTAATAATACTAGAAGGGTACTTGTACAATACAACGACATACATCTTTATTTTAGTGTTTCGTTTTATCTTTTTTTTTCTGTTGATATAATACAGTTTATGTGGTTTTAAGAAAGACAATGTTTTTACTTTTGAATAAAAATAAATATGCAGATATCATAAAAATTTGAAAAAGTACATCGATATTAATGTTAAATTAACAATTTAAAAGCTCTCTTTTTTGTACAATTTTTTTAATTCAATTTTTCATTATAATTTAATTTAGGTGTAATAGCGAAATAATTTATTTTTGACTTAACAATATAATTTTTATAAAGATAATGGTTCTGTTAGAACTCAATGATTATCCTAATTATATTTTAGATTTTTTATATTTAAAATGAGATATTTATCCTATATTTGATTATGTTTATCTGCAGTTAGTTATACGAATTTAAAAATGGAGTTTTAATAAGTTGTACTTACGCACAATTTACTTGTAATCTTAAATTTTGAGTAATATGCATTAATAAACAGTACTTCATGCATAAAGAATGATTTTTTAAAGTTTTTGTCAAATGCCTTATAATATAGTATAGATTATTTGAATAATTGGTTACATATTTTTGATATTATTATCGTTTAAAATGTTTTTTTTTGTAATTATTTAATCATTGTGTCTAGTGGAAACTGATAAAATACAACATTAAATAATTGTTACCATAAAAATGAAATAAAAACGTCTACTAATCATATATGAATAAAAAGAAATCTTTCCTCAATCACTGTGGTCCATTTCATTTATGTAACATCCTAATTTTGATCGACACTATATAAAAAAGGCAATTGAATGACTATTTGTGAAATAAGACGAAAGCAAGAAGTGCAAGAATTGATTTGATGTACCGAAGCTCACTCTGTATCAATTATGTCCATTCCTTTTGTTAGACCGTATGTAGCATTCATTGCTCACCCGCAACCTGATTGTTTCCTAATAACTGTTGTATCTCAGAAGTCATACATATTCATTGGTTGATAATTGTAAAACTTGTGGCTCGAAGTGAAGCATCATCGAATGCATTTGAATCGAATTAAGAGGGTTGAATGGAGCGATTCTTGGATGAATTTTCATCGTGCTTGGCGTGCCTGTTGACAAATATATATATATATATATATATATATATATGTGTGTGTGTGTGTGTGTGTGTGTGTGAGAGAGAGAGAGAGAGATAAGTGTTGTATGCAAGAGAAAAATGAAGAATTTTGATGTATACATCACATCAAAATCGTTCCAATACAGGGTTGACTCTAAGGGATGATGAGTTGGGTGCACGTCCAGGACCCACAAGAAATAGGGGCCCAATTTTTTTAGTATATAGTCGTGGTTCAAAAAATTTAATAAATAAGAGAGACATATTTTTAGGGAAAATTGCACCAAAATGGAACCAACTTTCACCTAATTCTTATTTTGGGGAACCAACTTTCAAAATCGTCATTTTGGGGAACTAACATGCACCTGATTTCTATTTTGGGGAACCAACTTTCAAAATCGTCATTTTGGTGAACCAACTTGCACCTGATTCCTATTTTGGGGAACCAACTTGCAAAATAATTATAAAAAAATAACTAAAATTCGTTTTTTTTCCAAAAATTAATGTAATAAAATCTATTTTTCATTTTAAATCTCGTTTTTTTAAATGAGATTATCAAATTGAACATTTTTAAAAAAAATCCAAATTAACACAATAAATTTGTTTTTTACTAATCCAAAAAAAAAATCAATTTAATAGAAAAAAATTAATTGATGTAATAAAAAATAAATATTAAATATCGCATTCAAGATTTTTATATCTAACAAATTGCATCAATTAATTTTTTTCTATTAAATTGATTTTTTTACATTAGTAAAAAACAATTTTTATTGTGATAATATGGATTTTTTTTAAATGTTTAATTTGATATCTAAATTAAAAAAAAAACGAGATTTGAAATGAAAAATAGATTTTATTGCATTAGTTTTTGGAAGAAAAAAAACGAATTTTAGTTATTTTCTATAATTATTTTGCAAGTTGGTTCCCTAAAATAGGAATCAGGTGCAAGTTGGTTCCCCAAAATGACGATTTTGAAAGTTGGTTCTTCAAAATAGGAATCAGGTGCAAGTTGGTTCCCCAAAATGACGATTTTGAAAGTTGGTTCWYCAAAATAAGAATTAGGTGAAAGTTGGTTCCATTTTAATGCAATTTTCCCATTTTTTTAGTATTTAATAGGATCCAAGAAGAATTTATTGTATTAAAGACCCAAACATATATTAATTAGGGAGAGACTAATGACACCCCTAATCCCCGTGTAATCATTTGTTTTCTTTCTCCTCTTTTTAATTATTTATATTATATTTTAATTAATATGAATAATTAATAAAATATTTATTTATTTATATCATATAAATTATTAATAAACATTCCAGAGGGTTTTTTTTTTGTTTTTACTTTTTAACTTTTATTTCAAAATAAATAAATACCTATTAATAAACATTACTGTTTTTTTAATATTATCTAATATAAAACATAAAATAGTTTATGTTACATTTTCACTTATTCTAAAATAACATTATCTATAGTACAATTAACACGTATTCGGGTAAGATTCTCAGTCATTGTCTTTTTTACCGATTAAGATTCTCGATCTTATCATATTCATGCGGGAAAATAAAATGATGCGATAAATACTTACTAAATTAGCTTTTGGTAAAACGACTCTTAACATGACATAAAACCTCACATCCGTGTTAATGAATCGACAGTGTGGTCTCTTCTTGAAATCAATGGTTGATAGTTTAATCCACCATCTTTGGGTTCGCAATTGAACTATATAGATAATTCAAGAACTTAATGATTCAAAATGGAATAGACTCTTTAATTTTCTGAACTTTTCCTTTATTTAAATTCAATACAAATGGTTTGTTATAAATATTTTATTCATTAAAATAAATAAATAATCATAAAAATTAACTATTGGATTACACTATTTTAAGTTCTTTTAAAAAAATTACGATGAAATTTTAATACTATATATATATATATATATATATATATATATATATATATATATATGTGTGTGTGTGTGTGTGTGTGTGTCTGTATGTATATAATACAAATAAAGATAATAAAATCGATATATAATAATATAAATAAATCATATAATGTGTAAAATATACCCCCCACACACACACACACATATATATATATATATATAATTATATAATATAACTTAATTAATTAACATATATATGTATAAAATAATAATGATAATTAAATACATTATATTATTTAATTGATTTGACATTTAATGAATTTTAAATGTGACATAAATTTTTAAGCATTCAACACCCTCGTTAAAGGAGTGTCATTAGCAGTTCTCTTAGTTAATTACATTAAAAAAATATATAAAGGTAATTAATCATTCATTTTATTGCATTATTTAATGGTTGTTTGGTTAGAGACTTAGAGATATTAAACAATAATCAGTAGGAATGAAAATAAAAAAAATGTTTGGTTTTATATAATGGACCCAATCCACTACAAGCACAAAATTTTATTTCAGGTTCGATTGGGGACTGAAAATTCATTCTTTTAACACTCCAGAATCACATTTGCATATAAACATATATTTTCATACATCAAGAAATATAATTTACACAACTGGTATAACTATTCAAAAAAGCTACATTATAAAGTAGCTACCAAATTTTTCCACAAAATCTTTATACAAAACTTGTAATATAACAAGTTCTCAAATACAAAAGATAACATGATATCCTTAAATTTCCATGCAGTCAAATATAATTCTTTACAATTTCCCTTTTCTCTTATTCTCTGATTGAGCCTGACATGTAATGAACATTTTTCCAAAACACCAAAATGAGGATTAGACCTTGAGGTCTAGTGAGAAATCATGTCTGATGCTATTACGGGATGAATAATCACCAAATCACATTTACAAACTCATATTTGTCTCGGTAACAATAAACAACATTTTTATAAAACAAACCTCTTTTATCACATCAAAATGATGAGACATAATACAATTATCGCATCAAATAGCCAATCAACCCATTAAACACATTATGAGTAAACTCATCGCATCATGTAAATGAATATATATATATATATATATATATATATTTCTCATCACTTGGGTGAGACAACCCATTTTCCTCGCATCATAACGGTGTGAGGACCTCATTTCATCGCATCACACTGGTGCGATAAGTTAACTTGTCGCATCACAAGGATGCGACAAACATACTCCTCGCATCACAAGGATGCGATAACAATTTTTCATCGCATCAATAGGATGCGATAACTTTAATTCATCACATCACACAGATGCAATAACTCTACGTCATCACATCATAAGTATGTCAAAACAAATAACACTCTGATCAAAAACTCAGATCTTATATTCCAATAATTATGTCACCCTTATCCTGGTGTACACTCATCCTTGATATGTCACTATTATCCCAGTATACAGCTCTCATCGATATGTCACCCTTATATTCAAAAAACACTTCTCATTGATATGCAACCTTTATTTCAAACACATGATATAACATATCAAAATCCCACAATTATGCTAATTATAGCATCCAAAAACAGTTTTATAATCATCATCATATAAAGAACCATATGGTTCTAATTCCAATTACCAAATAAGGAAAGTTTGTAAAAATAAACTCACCTTAATCACAAAGACATGAAGTTATGGAGATGAACAACTACAAAATATCCAGATCATTCTCACAGAATCGATTCTTCTAATCTCCTTTCGGTTCTCTATTCTTCCAGTCTCAAAAATACATACAGAAAGCTCCCTTTCTTATTACCAACTTCCTTTTCTTTTTAACTCCCAAAAACCAATGAGATATAAAAAAAATCTCATATCATATTTTCCATTTTTAAACAATAAGAGGCGGTGGGATTTCCTTTTAAAATATTTAAGCATATCAACACATCAAGCCCCTCAATTTACTACCATTAGTCAAAAACTACCCTGAACTTTGTAACCGAAAAACCCAATTATCACATTTCTTATTTTCATTCTCTGACATTTTCATTTTTGTTCTTATTTCATTCCCCGGCTTGAACCAACAACCCCTAATTGTTTCTCTATTTTTTTTATTTGGTCCCAAATTCTAAAACTAATTTATTATAAAAACCTTAATATATTTCCATCATTCATCTTTCACCGACTCTTTTGATTATTCCACCTTCATGAATTCTATTTTTATATTTGAAACATTTGAAAAAATTATCAACCATATGAGACGGTCCAACTTATATCTATATTTAGGATTCAAGAACTACTCTCGTTTTTTCATACATTATTGACTTCTTATTACCTAATATTGAGTGCAATAACTGTAATAACTATCTTATTTCTAAAATAAGAATAAGATCTCAAGCTATGGGCTTTTGATTCTAATATTCATGGTTCCGAAAAGTGTGTCTTACCATAAAAAAAAATTAAATTGAGAAGAAAAACATTAACACGGAGTGAGATGAAAATTCAACTGATTTATATTGATTTACATGGAGTGTTACTTCGAACAGCCAACATTGTGACGCCAAATGATATCAATCTATATATTATTAAACGTATATCATAAGATGTCTTTTGTGGTGGAAAGAATTGACAATGTTAGATAAAAACGATATGGTATATATATTAATTTAGAAATAACTGTTGATCGTTTTGTATCTAGGAATGCTCAGAAAAACAGTTTTATTTCAATTGTTAGGACTTCTAGAATTCAACGTCATTTCTAATGATAAAAAACAATATGGAAGATTTTTTTGTATTTATCGATGACCCTTTTTTACATCTAGACCAACACCTATAAAATGTCAGGAACGGACCTGATCCTATAGGACGTTAAATATATCTAAATGTTCTAATATACTATTTTATATGACTAAGTTTATACGACCAAACAACTGTGTCAAATGTAAATATGTTACAATAGGATGTTCAAACGTATTTAGACATCCTAACAAGTTCTTAAAGACACTTCGAAATAAAGTGATCTATTAATTTTTCTAAGACATTTTTTTTCTGAAACATTCAATATCTTTTATATGACATTTATTTTTATAAAACGTGTTTCAAATATATCAACCTATAGAATCCATGAAATTTAAGACTTAGGGGTTGTTTACCAAAATTTTTATTAAGTCTTGTATGGATAAATTTGTCTGTCTGAATAAATGAGTGTTGTTGTTTACTTTTTTATTTGAACCAATAGTTTGAATAACATAAATGAACGATTTACCTCCCAATATTAATTATTTGAACATCAAAACAAAGCCGAAGATGGGGTGTCTCATATGGGAAGGAGGCGGTATTTTAAATAAAGGGTAGATGTGTCATTTTTGTGGCTGAATAGGGACAACACACCATTTCTATTTGTACGATTAAGCCATGTTCTGTGCTAATAAGCCATAAGTAAACAACCCAAATGAGCTGTGCGAATAAGTCAGATAGACCAATAAGCCTAATTAACACGCAAGTAAACGGCCCCTTACACACCAATCACTAGTTGGTCTAGTGGTGGCAAGGGCACTTGGCTTCCTAGGAGGTCTAGTGTTCGAATCCCACCCTAGTCAATTAATTGATCGGTACCTCCTTCCGTTAATGCCTTGCCTTGGGCGTGCCCGTAAAGGTCCGATTCCAGGGGAGGACATGTTGTCTTTTCCGGTGCTTGCTTATGAGGTATGGCAAGTAGGGCTCACAAAATGTGGACCACGGGGCCATGAGGTCCCCGCCAATAAACCCTTTTTTTTTAAACGGCCCCTTACTTATTTCTAGAGTAAACTTCAATTTTGGTCTTTGAAGTTTAGTGAAAAGTCTAAAAGTGAACCTGAGTTATAATTAATCTAGAAACCATCCTTATGGTTTTCACTTTGCTCAAAAAGTGATCCATGATCGTTGAATTTGTTTATTTTCTTCGTTAGAGCACAGGGATTTTCTTTTTCATCAAAAAAATTGTATTTATTTTATGTTTTGTAATTTATTTTATATAAAATTTCTCTCCCAATCTAAAAATCATTATTTTTTTATAGAAGATATAAAATAAAATTCAAGATTTTGATGAAAAGACTGAAATGCACTTATTCTAACAAAGAAAATAAACAAAGTTAGGAGCCATTACTAAAGACTTATCGTGTAAGTGCTTATCGATACCACTTATGTTACCGATTGAACATGACAAGAATTGAGAGTCTGCTCGGTAAGAGGCGTATCAAGGACTGAGAGTTTTATCCGGCAAGTAAGGGATAAGACTCTTAGGGGTTGTTCGGTAATGGCTGAATGAGTTGTTAAGCATGTATGGCTTATTCAGTCAGCCATACATTGTTGTTCGTTTATGGATTATTCAGACAGCCGATGGCTTAACCGGTCAGCCAGAAATGCAGAGTCCTATGGAGTATGGACTCATCCATTTATTCATCTCTTTATTCCAAGTTTGCCCTTTCACATTTTAAATATTGTTCGACTCTTCTGGTAACTTCCTACTCACCACACCCTCCTCCCTCTCCCACCTTAAATCCACCGTCATCTCCACCTTGACTCAATCAAAACACAAACGACATTTGATTTTATGGGATCGTAAGGGGTTGATGTTAAGCTCGATAGCAGTAAAAATTGGTCGCAACAGTATTGCTGGTTATCTTCAAGCCTAATTGTACGATTCGACTCACACTCGCAGCAATAAGCAACAATATTCACTTAATCGAATCTTAAACTCAAAAACTTACCTAGATTTGTTGCAAAAGAAATTAGACGAAAACCTTCAATTTCGAACCAACTTATCTAGATCCGTTTGATTTTATGGATCTCGTAAGGGGTTGATATTTGGTAGAGCAACGACGGTGACGGAGGCTAGAGATGAAGGCAAGCTACAGTTCACGGATGGGAAAGGTAAAAAAAAGTGGAGGATGGAAGCATGGAAGAAGATGAAGTTCACCAATAGGTTTCATCGTGATGGAGATGTGTGGTTATGTGGTGGGTGTACTCTAAAGGGTAAAATAATCAAATTTATCAAATGATTATTTTTATCGTTGTTCAACATAAGCTTAGGGGCAAAATGGTCATTCAGACTGTTTATTTAGTACTACAACTGAACAACAGTTTATCTTATATCATATGGACAACTTTATTAATACAGATAACTTTATCCATACAGGTCTTAATGGAAAATAAACCAAACAACCCCTTACTCAATAAACACTTACCTCGTTTAAGACACTTACCAACGATCTACAAATATTATACAATAAGGTAAGTAACGATTATATCCCTTACCGTTAAACGTTTAGTAAACAGTCATTTAGTGACTAGGAAACACTTACAAACCACGAGGACAATTTCTAGATTTATCAAAAATTCAAGTCCATATTCAAACTATCCACTAAACCTCAAGGACCAGAATTGAAGTTTACACCTTAACTTTCGTTATTTTATATTTTGAACTTATCGGTACTACGTCGTTTCCTGTTCATTTAAACAACTTGCATAAACCTTATTGGTTGCGGTGTTTTTGTCGTGGTGAAATGGAAGGATGACGGAAGCTCACCAACTCCCATAAGTGGGACCCACCTTTCACACGTGGCACTTAACCTCTTAATTAATTTAATTTAATTTAATTTAATTTAATTTAATTTAATTTATCTATACTATATTATAAAATATTTGACAAAAACTCTTAAAAACCATTTTTTATGTGTAAAGTATTGTTTATTAATGTATATTACTTAAAACTCAAAATTACAAGTAGATTGTATGTAAATACAACTTATTAAAGCTCCATATCTAAATTTGTGTAACTAACTACAGATAAACATAATCAAATATAGTATAAACATCTTATTTTAAATATAAAAAATCTAAAATATAATTAGGATAATCATTGAGTTCTAACAGAATACTTAATTACTATCTTTATAACATGTTATGTTATTAAACCAAAAATAAATTATTTCGTTATTAAACTTAAATTAAATTATAATAAAAAAATAAATTAAAGAAATAACATAAAAAATGAGAACTTTTAAATAGATTTAATATTAACATTGATATATCTTTTTTTCAAAATTTTAAGATATTTTCAAATTTATATTTTATTCAAAAATAAAATCATTATTGTTTTCTTAAAAATGCATAAAATCGTATTATAACATCGACAAAGACAACTAATAAAATAAAACATTAAAATAAAATATGTTTCACTGCATTTTACGAGTACTCTTATAATAAAAATAAATATATAAAATGTTTTACTCCAAGAAAGTATATACCGTAATATTTGTTTTATAAGGTTTAATTAAATATTTATAAAAATAAAATAAAATAAAAGAAAAAGACAGATGTTTGACCTTAAAACCGAAGCGGTGGTAGGAGACCGGTCCCTCCTTTGGTGTGTGGTTATATACATGTATCCACCTCTCTTCATAAGCACACACTTACACTTTCTCTCTCTACAAACATTCCGGTGACTCACTCTGTCTCCGAGATATACGCCGGATATCAGAAGTCGGAAATGGGAAGTTTGAAAGAAGAAAGGAAGACGGTAGGATGGGCTGCCACTGATCCTTCCGGTGTTCTTTCTCCCTACACCTTCCCTCTCCGGTACCTTCAATTCCTCTGCTTCTACCTATACATACGATATCTGTATCTATATCTATATATAACTATAACTTGATGTGTTTATGTTACAGAAATACAGGAGCAGAAGATGTGTTCATAAAGGTGATATGCTGCGGAGTTTGCCATACTGATCTTCATCAGATCAAAAATGATCTCGGAATGTCCAATTACCCTATGGTTCCAGGGTCAGTTTTTCAATTTCAAACCCTGATTTTACCCCCTTTTTTTGTTTCGAAGACGATTTTCTTTTATGTATTCGTTGTGAAAATACGAATCAAATATAATTAACGAGGGAATTAAATCATGTCATACGTACTGATGAGTTATTTTGCTTAGAGTCTCTAGATCAATAAGTGTTATATCGATGATGGAGTTGATTGAATTTATGGTATTGAATTGAGATAAAGGAAATCTGGATTTTGAATGATTGATGGGAGAATGGAGATAAGGATTGGTAGTATTCTAATATTTAATTTTGGTGGATTTTGATGGTGGGATTGGTGGATGCAGACATGAAGTGGTGGGTGAGGTGGTGGAGGTGGGACCGGAGGTGACCAAATTCAAGGTAGGTGATTGCGTCGGAGTTGGATGTCTCGTCGGTTGCTGTGACAGCTGCCTCCCTTGCAAGGCCGAGGTGGAGCAATACTGCAACAAAAAGATATGGTCCTATAACGACGTCTACACCGACGGCAAGCCCACTCAAGGTGGCTTCGCCAGCTCCATGGTCGTCCACCAAAAGTAATTTCCGATCTATCTATCTATCTATATGTATGTATCTTCGACTGTCACAGACTAAAGAAACCCAAATTAATTTCTCTAATTCTGAAAAATAAATATAGGTTTGTGGTTAAGATACCGGAGGGAATGTCGCCGGAGCAGGTGGCGCCACTACTATGCGCCGGAGTGACGGTGTACAGCCCATTGAACCACTTTGGATTAAAAGAGAGTGGGCTAAAAGGAGGGATACTTGGGCTTGGTGGAGTTGGACACATGGGTGTTTTGATAGCTAAAGCCATGGGACATCACGTGACTGTTATCTCCTCTTCCGACAAGAAGAAAGAGGAGGCCATGGATGTTCTTGGAGCTGACGATTATCTCGTCAGCTCTGATGTCAACCGTATGCAAGAATTAGCCGATTCCTTTGACTACATTATAGACACCGTCCCTGCGCACCACCCTCTTGAACCTAGCATCTCGTTGCTCAAACTCGATGGAAAATTGATCATATTGGGCGTCATCAATGTTCCGTTGCAATTTGTCTCCCCTCTCCTCATGCTCGGTGAGCCTCTCTTTTTTACTGTTCATTTTAGTCTCACGTCAGTTAAACACAAACCACAGATCATCGAACACGTATATATATGTCGAGACTTCATTTCTCACTCTTTAAAAAGGGTTTTTTCAGAAAATGATTCAAAAGAGTTCTACATATTCTAACATGGTATCAAAGCTGGAGTCTACATGAGATTAAAGTTTTTTATACATGTAGAAACCTTCTACTTTTCTGAAAGAATTATGTCACAGAAATTCAAAGGGTTCTACATATCCAACATTATCACAGTGATTTTTGTACGCGTTCTAACTTCTATCGTCACGTCTTTGTAAAAAAGGGAGAAAAATGATCACGGGAACATTCATCGGTAGCATGAAGGAGACTCAAGAGATGCTCGAATTTTGCAAGGAGAAAGGGGTGAGATCCACGATCGAAGTGGTGAAGATGGACTACGTCAACACCGCGATGGAGAGGTTGGCTAAGAATGACGTCAGATACCGGTTTGTTGTGGACGTTGCTGGCAGCAAACTCGAAGATGAATAAACGACGGATCAACAAAAAAAAACACAAATTCACGAAACTTACACTATTAGTCTTATATTTTGTTGACAATTGAATGTGACGGATGGTTATATTTTATATTGTGTTGATGTAACTTTAAAAATATGGATCAAAATTTTAATGATTGTTGATATTACAAAGAAAATGTCGTGTTTGATAATGAGTGATACCAAAACGCTCACCATCAAACCAAAAGGGTGGTGTCTGATATGTTTGAGCTTGGCTCCAAAGATCAAAAGTATCAGGAAGTCTCAAGTTCAAATTCAAGGAGGAATAAAAACGTCCTTGTGGCCACGGAGGTTCAAATGTGGTGATTCCGGGGTATCTGTAAAGCAGGTGGTCTCCCTGGGATTAGTCGGCTTACATAGCGGATTGGATATCCATGTTAATTAAAAAAAAATACTCATGCATCAAATCTTGCAATATTCCACCAATCTATTTTTGGTTGTATTTTATAAAATAATTAATTTTAGTTTATCAGATAACGAGGCGTATATCTCTACAATTGTACGTATCTGGTTTTTATTTTTAAACATTTATGCGTAATATAATCTATTTTTAAATGCTAAAGATTTCTATCAAAATCAATTTTTGATTCCAGACTTTCCGTTAGTCTCAGCTGTTGAACGAGTCAAAAAATAGTTTTTGATATCGATGTCTTTGAATGTGGGTTTCATGTGAAACCAAGTGGAGTTACTGGTGATCGGTTTTTTGCAAAAATAATTAGAAAATTGTTGAAATTTTTATTTACATCGAAAAAACCGTTGAATAAAATAAATAAACAAAACCCGGAGTTTGTATATATGACGATAATATGACATCGTGTTCTCGTGATATTTAGCAATAAAAGTAATAAATGAATTATACCGAAATTAATTACAAGGTCCCTCTCCTCCCTTTCTTTAAATCTAAGGAGGAGGTGAATAAAAAAACGATGTTAATTAATTAATCTTATCAAATTTATATTTTACCTGATCCTCAAGTTTCAAGCGTTAATGACGAGAAATATATTATTTTAAATTAAATAATTTTTCTATTGAATGGGTAGCATTTCTAGTAACTCTTCAATTTGGACTTCCGCTTGAAGAAGAAGGGGTCATCTAATATAATATCTAATATGATGCTTTATTCTTAAAATAAATCTGCCCCTACTGTACTCCAACTCGGTATTTTTCACCGTCTGTCCAGACTTAAGCCTTGGTGCAGCTTCAACATCTGGCCAACGGAATTTAAAAGAAAGAGCAGTGGTTTACCTTGCGACGGATGTCAGCGGTTCAAGTCCGCTTATCTCCAACTCGTAAAACTTAGCCGATACAAAATTATATGACAGCACCCAATTTTTCCGATTCGACGGTTCTTGAATTAAATATTAATTTTTTTTATATACGACTTTTTTATCGATAAATTTTTTATTTTGATGTGAAAACTACCTGTAAAATCGAAAATATTATAGAACTGATTTACTATTGTGAATTATACTTTTCTAAAGATAGAGTGTGGTTTGTGAAAACCTTTAATATGATAAGATATAATGTCTCTATCATCGTTGCTATACATCATCTTTAAAATATCAGTTATGTTCATAGTTCAGATTTTACTCCACTTTTTATATTTAATATTTAGCTCTGTTTGATTTGTAGAATTTCAAACGAAATTGGAATCGAATTCAATTTCAGTCTCGTGTTTGATTTGAATGATTTCTTGAATTTTTTGTACGTTTTCATTTAACTTTTTTTTTAAAAGTATAATACGAAAAGGTTGTTAGAAGGATACAGTCTTGAGTTCCTCAATTTCTATTTAGGGGTCGTTTATAAAACGTTTGCACAGTAAACTTTATCAGGTTATTTTACCTCAGTGGATGAATATAACAAGAACCAAGAATTTTTTCTGGTTAAAATGTTTTTTTCTTAAAATGCAAAAAATTGAGTTAGTCAACAAGGGGTAATTTTCGTAATTCATGAGTTGAGGGTAGTGTGACATCAGAATGACGTCATTTGTGTGTAATAATATTTAACAATTTCAAAGCAAAATTATTTAATCGACTAAAAGTTAATTACGGATTTGGTCTCGGTGGTTTGGTTGCTACCGCATTACAATTTATTCTTGAAACCGAGTTTTCTTAGTTCAGAGTTTCTTGAATCGAGTTTTCACGGTTTGAAGTTTTCAAAACCATTCAACCGTAAATATCGTGACCAACCTGGTCAAATCCAATTTTTCTTTGGTTTAAGCTAGACCACAAATACTTATATTTAAAGTTTTCAATCCAAAGTGACCATTATGTCAATTTGTAATTATGATATAAAATTATTAACTTCAATCTTGGTCTACAGTATATTCTTACTTTATTTCTGTCAAGAAACACGTTAGAAAATTTACAGTAAATATTTTGATTAATCAGTACGGAACAAAATTCAACATAAACGGTGGGTAAAAAAATGAATGCTTTTTTAAATAGTTGTATTTTGTTAATTATTTTGTTAACCATGAGGGTGATGCATGATTGGTTTGAGTTTGGCTTCAAAGGTCAAAAGCATCAGGAGGTCTCAGATTCAAATCCAATGAAAAATAAAAATCCTCTTGTGTCCACGGAGGTTCAAATACGATAACTCCGGATTATCTGCAAAGCAGGTGATCGTCCTAGAATTAATCGGCTCACTAGCAGGTTGGATATTCAGATTAATTAAAAAAAAAATCCAAAAAAGATGGTAATGGTAGTAGGCATTTTTTGTTTGAATCAATATAAACATTTTTGGAAAATTGAGATATGATTCCAAAAAGATAATAAAGGAAGCCACTTGCTCACCAACCTCCAAAATCATTAAGAAGAAAAGAGTAAACTATTGATTTTGGTATTAAAAGTTTGTCCTTATGGTTTTAAAACTGCTTTTTTATATCTGGTTTTCATTTTGTTTGTTTTCTTGTTTCCGGGCCAAACGGTGGTCTTTTTAGCTTTTTTTTCTATTTTTTTTTATAAATGACATATTATTATACAAGTAATTGAAGTGTTTTTATATAAATAAATAAATAAATAAATAACTAATCTCCCACCCTACCCTTGCCCTGCCGAATTGACGCGGTCGACATCTTCTTCCCCCTCCACTTTTTTTCTGGTAGCCCCCTTCCAAAACAACTCCTCACTTAATCGACACCAGCAACACCTTTTTCCCCGATTATGAGCTTTATCAATGGCCATTCATTGCTTCAAGGTCGATTTGTGATGGATTGTTGGTTCAAGGGTAGAACTAAGACGAGGCTATATTTAATTAGGGTCCCTTTGTTTTCTTTTTCGAAATTAGTCACCAAAAGAGTTCAACAGTCAATTAGTTTCGAATGTGTTAATGTTTGCAATCAACTTGATGTATTTCAATCTTGAAAAGGCGTTAACCCATACCCAACAACCAATAATTGGTTTTGGTGCAATCGTTGGAGATAAACAAGAAAGAAAGAGAAACACGAGTCGTTGCTTTTAAGGGACTTATCTATAAAATATTGTTAAATTTTTCATATAAATAAATAAAATGGTGAGAAGACCAAACTACACTCTATTTAACGAATTTTTTCTAACATTGTTGGTCTTAGAGATGAAAAGGGTAACACAATGAAAACCAAAGGGACAAGAGAAACAATTTTCAAACCGCAAGGACAAAAGCGGCAAGTTTTAGTAAACCACAGGGATGAAAATCGTAAAAGAAAAAGAAAAAAAAATAGTTAAAAAGTTGATTAAATCTAAAAATTGGATTCATTCCGTATTCCAAAAAGTTTGTGGTGGATGATGCTTTAAAGATATAGAAGACTTGTCAAGAAAGTGATATGTTGTGTCACCATATTTTTCTATTCTTATGATTGCATTTCCACTCACATCATTCATGCTCTTCATGACATATGCCATGACATTATTATTATATATATATATATATATTTATCATATAATCAAATTAATTTTTCATGTACCCTTTCTCTTTCTTTTTTTTTTTTTTTAATTAACCTGGATATCTAATCCATTATGCGAGTCAACTAATCACAGAACGATCACCTACTTTACAAATACCCAGAATCATCGCATTTGAAAATCTCTCTTTTTGTTGTGGTTTGATTCAACTAATCACAGAACGATCACCTACTTTACAAATACCCAGAATCATCGCATTTGAAAATCTCTCTTTTTGGTGTGGTTTGATTCAACATTTTGTGCAAACGTGGTACGACATTATGTGCAAAACTTCAAACCCACTTGTCTTCTCACCCATATGTGTAAAACGACCGCAAAACCTTGAAAGTGACGGTGGCCGATGTTGATATACTTATTATTTTTACTTGTTTGATACAACATAGACGTAGATGAGCCCAATTGATGTATTAGAATACTTGGATCGACAGAAAAAAGGAAAAAAGGAAGTTAAAAGAGTGTATATATATAGCATAGCAAAAATGGTTCTATTCAACCTCATTTCTTTCCTCAAATCTGGGGCCATGTAAAAAAGACATTGTTGACCCTGATATCACTACAAATTTTCAACCAGAATAGCATTAAGGTGCATTTACACATGTGAGAACACAAAGAAGCTGCTGTGGTGCATGGTGATCCTAGCTTTCCCTTCTGTATACATTAAGCAATAAAGGATGGATGCATTCATTCATGCATGCATGCATGCATGCATCATCATACACTATTCATCTTCTAACATTCATGTAAGTTTTCAAAGTTAACTCCCATGCCCATGTATACCATATCAAACTTCAAATAGGTTTGAGTTCAACAAATCATGACCGTTGACTGTAGTAAATGTTCATAAAGTATCTTGATGGATTGAACCCGCTTAAGATCACTGCAAAACGAAAAACATTTATTTTGTGTTCAAATGCCATGATTTTAACAGACAAAAGAAAGCAAGCAATACAGGTCTATGAAGGATGAATGTAACACTTACAGATGGGTGTAAAAATGATGACAATGCCGATTGGATATAGAAAGAAAGTGGTCTTCTCTAGAAATGGGAGCACTGCAGCATAAAGGATGCATCTCAGGATGATTACTTATATGTGCTAATAAGATTGAATTTTAACACCCAAGGATCACTAGCCTAGCGGTATCTGGGTTACCGCTAGATCCCAACCTCCTTAAAGGTCAAGGGTTCAAGCCTCACTAGAGTCTAGAGGTGAGGAGTGTGTGAGAGTTTTCACGTAAAATATTGAATACTTTAAAAAAAACAGATTGCACTGTAATATAGTTGCTGCAACCTTCTTCCATAAAGAAGAGTGTACAGTTTGGCTTTTGAAGGCCAGATATGTTATTTGCAGAGGAAATCTATGGCTATCATCAATTTTACATCATACTTGCCACTTTTTTTCTTCTTTGGGAGGGTTATCAAGAAGAGAATGTATATTAGATCACATGTCTTCTACATATAGAAAACTAGAAATTGTATGAGTTTGTGGTAAAACCAATGGTAGCTAACCACAAGGGTGGTGCCTGATTGGTTTGAGCTTGGAGGTCCCAGGTTCAAATCCAAGGAGGAATAAAAATCCCCTTGTGGCCACGGAAGTTCAAATGCGGTGACTCCGGGCTATATGCAAAGCAGGTGGTCGCCCTGGGATTAGTCGACTCGCATAGCGGGTTGGATATCCAGGTTAATCAAAAAAAAACTAATGGTAGCTAGAGGTTTGTCCTGTTTTTTAACTTCGCATTGACACGATAAGTGTAGAATATTGACAAGTCAGATAACTATATTTAATCATGTAGAAAGTACTAGAATAGGATGCAGATAATAAATAACTACAAAGAAATCTATCTCAGAAGAAAAAACCAAACCAGTATATCCCACTCGAAAATAAGATAACAAAGATTGAATATCTAAAGTCAAAAGGTGGGTTCTTTTGGGGGTCCAACCTCCAAGGGAATAGTATGAAAATAAGTCTTGCATCTGGTGGGAAAATTAACTTGTTCTCCTATTTGTTAGATTATTTAATCTTGAAAAGGATAGACTATGGGATCTTTCTAACCTGCTACATCTTCATTAGAAACCATCAAAAATAACTTCATTAAAAGAAATCAGGATTGATGGTATGGAAAAGCTTATAATCATTCACATTGCTTTGAAAAATACGCTTTCTCGTAAATAAATCCTTGAAAAGCATCATCTCCTATAAAATATGCATGTAAGAGGAAGATAGGCATAAATCAAATTCATACTACCATCAAAATCACTATTTGATTTAGCTTCATTTTGAGAAAATAAATTAAAATGTGTAAACAAATGAATTCGCAAATAATCAATCATTTTGTTAAAAAATGTAGCAATTATTTTTTCTTTCTGTTCAACAAAAATGGAATAAAGTTCTTTCTAAGTGGAGAAGTAACATTTTTCAGTTTGAAAGTCGTAAGCTAGTAACTTTTGTTTTTGGTATTCTAGGATTTAGAATCTGCTTTATTTTCCCTCAGGATTTTCTGGACATTTTGTCCCCCGACCCACCGCATAAAGTGATGCACTATCATATATTTAATTTAATCAAGGACGTGAGCATCCTTTTTATTTTTAATTGGCCTACACATGACTCTATTATAATTTGTTAGGAAACTTACTGAAGTGCCTCCTAAATATCTTACATGGAATCAAATATGTTTTGACTCCTGGCATGTAATGAATGGAATGCAAAAGTGAATAACTAAAAAAATGCATGATTTTTCATTTGCAAAAACTTAGGGGATTCACAGCCTAGCTTCTAAAATCTAAGAGATCGTTGTTTGAAAGAAATCCTAAAAAGCGAGCACGACTAGACCAATTGTGCTTAGTAATCAGATGGGACTGGATTGAAGCGGACTACACGGGCGAGAGTGAGGTAGGCGGGTGAAAGATTACGGAAGGTTTTAGGGTTTTAATTTGACATAGATAGTTTAGTAACTTACCAATCTTGTCCATACCTGATTCTGGTGGGACCGAAAATATGCATTTTGTCCCACTCAGGTCCTGTCCTGTTCCAATCTAATGTGGCACCAAATGTGAGGTAACAAGTTCTCGTACCGTCCTATCCCACTTATCAAATACACCCATATAGAACAGCTGGGACAAACACATATCAACAACAATGTAATGTTCTTTTCACTCAAGGTCATTCACAATTAACTCTATGCATGCATTCAGATGCACATAGACACAAATGGAGGGAGGAAGCATGGTAGTAATGACCTTAGGTTATAAGGTCAAGAAGCTTCTTACCGTCATAACCTAAAAAGTTGAGGTAGTGATAGTAAGACATGGCCACCGTAAAAATCAGATTTGACAGCAGAAGTGGAATGAAGCCATGTGCAACCAGAAGAGGTGATATGAAAAAATGTATCACTGTTGCAAAACCCAAAAAAAAGGATTATTTAGTGCATGTAAATTTTATTAACAGCAACTATCAAGAAGCAGCATTTGATCCATTGCACCTACCATACAGCACAACAAACAATGGGAAAAAGGAGTTACAGTGCACATCAAATGCATACAACCTGTACAACAAGCACAAGATTAAAATCAGTTTCTCAAATAAATTTGTCTCAGCCTATCTTACAAGTATATAGAAAGGACATCGCTGTAATGGGAGGCCTTTTTCATTCATTTTTAAGGCTAGGAACTGATAATTCCAATGAATAACCTTATTTGAGCTGGGTGGTTGTATTTATCTCATGCTGCATATGGATCGCTATCACAGAACAAAACTTGCAGAAACAAGCTAACGCTATTTTTGATTACTTGCAACCATCACCATGCTAGAAATGGATCACAAATATGTCATGAAACGTATTAGACAAGGAAAAGGGAGGTAAGAAAGTTCATGAACTTGCCATTCAACGCGTTGTTCTACCACATGACTGTTTGAGGTTTCTTCCCGAAGATAAGTATTTGTCAGAAACCTACAAAAAAAATTAGAATAATATCCACACAATAAGGTCAATGAATTATGCAACAGTATCCTGATTTTATAAAGTATTCGTCTAAAACAAGCATAAACATTCACACTTTAAGGCAATATCTTCACAAATTTTGAAAACTATTATGTATGGTTCTTGTACCAGTGACAACGCTTACCAGCAAACTGTAGCAACAACTGCTCCCGCTAATAGAAAATGGACGCACGTCACTGAGAAAACCACAAAAACAGCATGCCCAATGCTATGATCATACCTAAAAAATAAAAATCATAGCAATACAATAACTGAATCATAGTTCCAACATTCAATGCATAATTAACTGTTGGCAACAATCAGTTGCCACAAGAAATGGAACATCGTAACACTGTTTTTTTGACATAAAATATATTAGATTGGATAACTTTATTTTAAGATTTGGTGATAGGACCACCAAAAAAGAATGAAGCCCATTTTGTGAACTGTGGATAGCAGCTACGATGAGTTCCGAATCATCTGTGACTTATTAATAGGATTTGCTAACAATAATACAAGCCATGGATTTTGAGTATGTGCTTGTGTGTATAAAGATAGCCATTCGTACTTAACTTACTAACTGCATGAAAAGATAGACATGTTGAAGTTGTGTTATGCTGAAAGATGTCTTGGGGTGTTAAAGTGGCAACATTCAGCAGAGTTTGGCTAGGTCAGTTCCAAGAAGGTAAGATGCTTTCCCATGGATAATGCTCCTTCCATCCCAAACATAAGGGTCCACATTTTATTTAAGTTTGTCCCAAAATACATAGTCCACTTTCAAAAATAAATAGTTATAATTACCTAATTTCCAGTTCTACCCTTAATTATGACACACAATTATTTAAGAGTTCATGAGATGGAGACATGATTGTCATAATTAAAAAGGTGCAATAATTATCAACGGTAAAATTGTCATTCAGTTAGTGTAATGATTATAAATTTCTAAAATTGTGCATTTTTTTTAGGACAAAGAGTATTTACTGATATTTTGACATGCAAGACATTGGGAAGATAGGAAAAATGTTTTTCCTGTTGAACCGAAGTCCTATGGCCTAGCAGTAGCAGGGTTACCGATAGAACTTAACCTCCTAGGAGGTCAAGGGTTCAAACCTCAACAAAGATGAGGGTGCGTGAGTTCATTTTCCGTATATAAATATTATATACTTCAAAAAGACAGGGCGTAGGTATTAAGCCATGGGACTTCCCTACTTGCTTTTCCAGAAGTTGCTGGCAGGTTAAGTCAAAGTACTTTAACATGCAGATATGGTTCTGTAGTTGATATAAGAAATTCCACAAACGACTCCTCGATAGAAGTTTCTACCATGTGGAGTTGTACTTGTATCCACTTTTCTCATGATAACAAGTGTCGGGGATATGAATGACTTACGCTGCAGAATACGCAACAGCTGAAACTGCCAAGAGAAGAATGCAAATTACAATAAAAGCAGGATCATCACGTGCCCACTGATTTTTTGTTTCTGCAGAGAGAGAAAGTAAATCAAGATTATACAAAACCCCTTTCTTATGGCATATATTTGTAACAATCCGAAAATGGGGATTTTCCTGTGTTATTTTTAATCCATCAAGACTACATAGGAAATCCGCAGAGAATTTGCATTTTATGCCCATTATTGGATTGCACAACGCAACAACATCCAATTACAAGGTCTTGAAGACCAACCAGACTGAAGAATGCTGACTTACGCTTATGGTACTTGGTATGCTGATAGCTGCATCCAGTTCAGAATTCCACATGCAAAACATGGAGTCATTTGTCATTTACAAGTTCCACAATCCAATATCCATTTTATTTTGCAACGCATAACAAATGTGGACATTAGCATATGGTAGTTGAATGTAATATTAGCCTTTGCATCCTCTCTATTCTAACACGTTTGCATAGAGTAAAAATATCAGAATCTAGAGGAACCAAAAATTATAAATAAAATAAGAATAGAGAAATTATGCAGGAAGAAACAGTACATCGCATTTACAAGTCCATGACACTTTTAGAGAATTGACATACGAAAAGCATGAATTTTTTGACACAAAGTGACATAAGACAAGTAAAGTCATGAATGCAAAAGACTCACCCAAAACCAACCGAAGATGCAATCATGCCTATAAAAAATTTACTCTTACCATAAGAACGCAAGGCAGATTCTGTAAGAAAGAGAGCAGAGACTCAATGAAAAAGGTAGAAATGTTCTTAAAATGGCCCAAATGTTCTTAAAGAACATGGCCCTTGAAAGAGACTATATATAACATTGACAATAATTAGTGGAAGAGAGAAGTAGTAAATTGATAGAACATGCCCCTGGGGATGAACTATTGCAAGCCTATGTTTTCATTAAGGCATATCACATTTGACCATGTCGCCCGCATTTACTTATATTTCAATGTTCCTTGAATTCCATTGATTTTATATCAAGTTTAACTAATGATCTAAAGTAATTAAACAATTAGTTCCATTTCTACCATTTAAATGTGGGATCCTCACTATGACTAATGAATAAGGGTGTCGAACTGGCTCCAGTTATGCTGAAAGCAAAAAAAAATAAAACATTCCATTTAACTTGCAGACCTAATTTTAACAATGTAAAAAACAAAAAGCAGCTTGCGAAGAAGGATTGTGAAAACATGAGAAAGCTATGCCATATTTTTTAGAAGATGTCTCCTGATTAGGATTTCAAGAACCTACCTGCTTAAAAAGGAATGTTGATGATCCCTCTTTGTCAACCTATTGTATAAAATGGGGTAGCTGATCAGTCTGGAGACCGAAGCTTTTCAGACAGTGGATCTTATACTCAAGAACTTGGTCCAATGTTTTAAGAAATAAACCATGGTAAATTTTGCTACCTTTTGATTTTTAAATATCCACCATTTACTATTATTTAAGATGGTTTATGTTATTACCAGCCTTACCTAAGAACTTTGCCTGTCAAAAACTTGGCTGGTAGGTTGGCCTTACAAAAAGAATCGAATTGTAGTACTATCATAGCACAAACATTACATTTTCCCACAAAGACATGTGTAGATATAGTTTTCTAGTTATGTAGAGAGAGTGGTTTATGCAGTTCTTCAATAACAACTCAAATATCACCTGCAACCTAATTTGATTAAAGTGTCTCTATAATGAAGATTATCTTTCATATATAAAGCTCAGATTGGCATGTCTCAGCTACATTGAACAACTGCTGGAAAAAGTTCTACATATACTGGATACCACCACAAAGAAAGCCAGTTTCTTAACAAATAATCTCTGATATGCACAGACAAAATTCTATGATCAATACAAGAAAATATATACCAAAATAGGTGTCATCTTTTACATGGAATTATGGAAATTACAAGCTTATATTAATTTAAAATTGCTGTAACCCACAGATATACTTCATTGAATGGCTGAATATATCTAAGCCAGCAAAGAATGTAATGAAACAAGATAAGGAAGCAAGGGCAAGACACAAGAAGAATGCAGCAATACTCATAACAGAGGTTACAAATAGACGGATACTTACACAACTTTTGGCGAGGTACACAAATGAAGCATTTGCCAGAAAGTGTATTCAATATCCATTTGTTGCCACTACAATGTACCAAAGTGAAAATGAACACCAAAAGTTAAACAAAGAAAAACAACACAGTATGTCAAATTAGCTTAAGTGCCTGCAACTCATGTAAAAAGTTTTTCTACCAATTACTTGCATTTGACATTAACCCTACGCCTTTTCATCATATAATATTCATTAAAGCAAGATAAAATTTCATACCTAGAGCAATCTCTGTTATCATTGTTGCCTAATGTTACTCAAATAAATATCCAACTAATACTGACAACAATATACAAGAATGAGAAATCCCTCCTATATATGGGAGCAGGATGAGGTTTGACACCAGCTACTTCAAGGTAACCCACTCCAGTACATATGTTAGTACATTTAAATGAAGATGGATTAAGAGACAAACCCACTTTGGGAGCAGAAATGAAGTTTGACATTAACTATTTCAGGTAACCCCACTCCACTACAGAAATTTGAATGAAGATGGTTAAGGGACAAACCACTTTTTTCTTTTGCAAAAAAAAGGTTGATAAGAGTTACGAGAAGGTAAATTAGAAGAACGTATAAAGAAAACCCTATCCAATGAACTCCAAGAGCATCATATTAGGTACCTTACTTGGTGCTTATCCACATGCTTGCTATACCTCTTTTGTCTCCTCTACTTAGAGGATTAACTTAACTTTCACTTAGCCATAGATCTTGCCTTAGATGCCCCCAAGTCAAAGAGTGGATGAACAAAATAGATTAAGCTTATTTAGACTTCCCCTCAAGCCCAACAACAATCAACCAAGTAAACTAGAACCCAGAGGAATGAATTCATCTCCTCTTCTCCGAACTTTGGAGTCCAACTAAAATAGACTTGGTCAAATTAGGAGAAGACTTCCATTTCTATAGATATCAACCAATAAGTCAGCTTCCTAGAAAAGAGGAAAGATTGACGAGATCCTAATCGAGAACAATGCAATAGAACTTAGAGAAGAATCTTAAGGATGACAAGGAACACAATACAAAATTTGTTCTACTTCTCTTAATATCATCCCACTAGCCACTAAAGATGCACTTCACATGGCAACTTGGTGTCAAGGATCTTGGTTACTCATCTTCCCTATTTACTACTTCTGTTATCCTCTTATATATCATCTTATTTCAATCTTGTTTCCCCTTAGGCTCTTATAAATTAGACACTGAAGAATTACGGCTTGGGGATTCACAATCTCATATAACAATAAACACACCAGTAGCTAGTCCCTCTATGGTGCAGACCCATTTCCATACCCCTATAAGCTGTCAGTATCTAGATATCACTAAAATTGATTTCTAGATAAAAATTCAATATTTGGTTAAAGTACATTTGAAGCAAAGAAGGGAAATCATGTGATTGATGTAATGGTATGCTCTAAATTTATTCACAATTACTAATGGATTCAGATTGTCATATGTAACTATTCAGTTTTTTCAGTCACTTGATCTACAAGTCTACAACTTACATTTTCCATGCTTTCTAGAACCAATCCCCTAATCCACACAACACAATGCTACTCCCATTATCATTCTTTTGGAAGAAGAAAAATTCTTCCAAATATGACTCAGTTATTCTTGATCTTTCTATGGATATCAAATCAACAATGACATCATAATATTGATTGAAGACAAAATTCAAGCAATGGCTTTATCACAATCGCACAACTTTTTATATTAACAAATAACAACATCGTTCCAAGTCAAAGCTATATATGTAACATAAAGTGGGTCAAAAGTTGTACACGGTATAATGCTTTACCAATATAATATTTCTATGTTTAATTTGAAGTAACATTCTAAGATGCACCTGCAGGTCCCCAAAGGTAATCTACCTTAACCCACATGTAAAATGGTCCTTGATTTTTACCCTAGATATTAAACTAATGACCATGTTTAACCAAGAAAGTTCAGGAAAAGGTTGTCCTCTTTGTCCCAAAAAAGGGGTTATTTTGTACCTTTTCTAGGATAACCCAAAGTAGTTTCCATGTGTTAATATTACAATTTACAAATAAAGCAAATCTATTTTACCTCTTTGGCCAGTTAGTTACATTAATAATGTGATCCTTCCCCATTCTGGCAGTGTTTTGTATGTGCTACAAAAGTGACTATTGCAACTTGAAGTCAAAATAATCACTATTGTAATGGTTAAGCAAAGCTTGATTTGATTCTGATTCTCAATGGTCATAATAATTAGATTTGGAGAAGCGGAGAAGGAATTTTTTTAAGAAAACCCATTATTGATATTTAATTTAAAATTACCTAACTATGCCTAACTTTAATCAAGAGATTATCTAATTCCGGTTATGATTCATGAAGTATTATATATTAACTTTGAAACGCACATCCAAACACCAACTCTACATCTGCCCTATCATAACTAGCAAACACAGATACCATTGATCGTAGAATAGTTGATGCTTTTCTCAGCCCGCATATAAATCCAAGATAAAAACCATTCTGGAAGCTTGTAATACCAGAGAGGATACTCGTGCTGTAGTCTAGCTTTCTGATAACAGATACTTTTATTGAACATGGTCAACGGGTTATATTCAAATATTACATGTGAAACGCAAAAAATTTGTAACAATGTTCAAATATCTTGAGATGGTCGCAAATCTAAACGATGGACTTTTAAAAGGATGGATTGCACCATATTCCCCTCTCAACCCTTAAGAACAACCCCAATACAACATGCTTCTTTTATGGCCTCCATATATACACAAAATGGTTTTCCCTTTGTTCCAAAATTGATTATAAGCTTTTGTCTATGCCTGAAATTATAAGCTATATAAATTTATTTGGATCTACCAAGTATATTGCATACAACATTTGCACATAACTACTAAACCACCTAACACATACTACTGAAATGTTCAACTTTATTGTGTCTGAGAGTCAGCCTATATCAGTCCTAAGAGTCAGCCGGTCAGCCCATCAAGTAAGTAAGCTGACAAGTCACTGACCACAAAGCATTTTACTACTTTCACAGTGATGACTTGCGAGTCAAAATCCACGCATATGGGCTTCAAATCAAATTCAATCTCCCCAACGCTAACCCCCGAACTGATACCTAGAGCGGACAACAAAAATACGTAGTGTGTTTCACTAACAATTAACTCCTTAAATTTTGTACACTCCATTAAGCAATTAAAATGCAAACCTCAATTTGAGGCGAAAAAAGGTTGAAAATCAAAATGATCAGCAACTAGATCAGATCTACAACAATGCTCAAAATCCACATCATGATTTTCATTATAAGCATATAGAAGCGAAAAGATTGGAACCTTGACTATTCTCCGGAGGTACTGAGGGAAAATGGGATTGGCGCGAGAGGGCGTTCGCCCTTTCGATGTTGTCGGCAGCATCCTCTCTTCTGTCTTACTGATTCTTGCGTTTGCTCTTCAGTTAGCAACTGAAAACCCCAATTCCGATCAACGGTAAAGCCCAAGTCCGATCGACGTCCGCCCGATTCCGATCGACGAATTGTTCAATCTCACAGCTCTGAGTCCTCCGTTCGGTACCTGGATCCCTCCTCTGTGGAAGCAAGCTTGTGGCAAACCGACGGGAGAGTTGGATTATATTCAAAGCCCAGGCCCAACTAAAATTCAAATTTTCAGTGACTCAAAAAATTAAATAAATTCTCCAATAAAAAATAAATAAAATAAGTTTGTTTATGATAGTTGGATTAACTTGAGTATTAGGGGTTGTTTGTTTACTTTTTAATATTTTTATTAAGAGACAGTCTTTGAATCATTAGAGGTGAAGCTTGTTTGGTAAAGAAAGTCTGTCTTTTAATGGTTCCAAAACCCTCTGAATGATTTTGTATCATGGTCTTCCTTAACCATTCCGCACTCTGATTTTATTGTAAATAATTACCAAACAATTATATTACGTTTTGCATTATATCATGAGAGTTTTTTAATCATTCTGCATTAAACCATTCAGTAACTTTCCAAACAGCTCCTTAATAAAAAAAAATTGTGTATATATATATATATATATATATATATATAGGGGCATATTCAAGGGAGAACTGAGTTGTTTGTGGTAACTGTGAGAACCAATATTAACCACAAATCAATAGATAAATTAGAAAATTTATAAATTTGGTAATTTTAAATTAAAATCTTAATGCAAGGATATTTTTGGTATTTTAAAACTCTCCTCTCTCCTCTCTTCTCTCTCCGGCCACCGTTCTCCGGCCTCCGGCCACCGTCCTCCGGTGATACCACTGTGATACCTAAAAATATTGACTCTGTTAAACAAAAGATACATTGTGATACCTAATCATATATAAGATGCATAGTGATACCACTGTGTTACATCTTCGATCGATCACACAAACGACATCAATGTGATACCCAAGCACATATATGATTCATTGTGATACCATTGTAGTATCACCGGAGGACGGTGGCCGGAGAGAGAAGAGAGAAGGGAGGAAAGTTGTAAAATACCAAAATATCCTTGCATTAAAATTTTAATTCAAAATTGCCAAAATTATAAATTTCCTAATTTATCTATTGATTTGTGGTTAATATTGGTTCTCACAGTTACCACAAACTAATTAGTTCTCATTTGATTAGGCCCCTATATATATATATATATACACACACACCCATTACTTGTTTATCGACATTATAATAAGTGTGATAATGTATAAATGTATTTTTGTTGTCCATATATCGTTGTAATATATCTATATACAGGAGGTTTACTTTGCAAACCACGTTATTTGTATAAACCGTACAAACCTCATTTAACCAATCATAGTTTTTCATTTTGTTCATTTTTTTTAGTTATGAGAGGTTGATTAATCATTTTTATTGTGGAGGGTGTTAATCATGGATATTATCATCTTCATTATTTTAATTTTAAAAAAATACATGAAACAGTTTCATTAAAATTTCATTAAGAATTATATGAGACAATTTCATAATCATGTATGAAACAACTTCATCAAAAAAAAGTATTATATGAAACAATTTCACAAGATTAAACAATTTAATGAAAGTTTTTCATAAGATTAAACAATGAAATCGACGAATGAAGGTGGTTTGCATTGTTTGTACAAATTGGGTGGTTTGCATTTGATCGCTCATATATATATATATATATATATATATATATATGTATATACATATACTATACTATAAAGCATTTGACAAAAAATTTTAAAAACTATTTTTTATGCACGAAGTACTGTTTATTTATGCATATTACTTAAAATTTAAGATTACAAGTAAATTATGCATAAGTACAATTTATTAAAGCTTTATATTTGAATTCGTGTAACTAACTGCAGATAAATATAATCAAATATTGGATAAACATCTCATTCTAAATATAAAAAATCTAAAATATAATCAGGATAATCATTGCATTCTAACAGAATACTTAGTTATTATCTTTATAAAAAGTTATATTATTAAACTTAAATTAAATTTCTTTGTTAATAAACCTAAATTAAAGTATAATTAAAAAATTGAATTAGGAAAAAATTACACCAAAACACAAAAACTTTTAAAAAGATTAATTTGATACTAATATCGATATATTTTTTTCAAAATTTTATGATATTTTTAAATTTATATTTTATTCAAAAATAAAAACATTATTGCTTTCTCAAAACCACATAAAATAATATTATATCGACATAAGAAAAGAATAAAACAAAATACTGAAATCAAGATGTGTCTCGATGTATTGCATGAGTACCTTTCTAATATATATATAGGTGGAGGTTAACGAGAACCCCTGTGATTTACGAGAACGCGAGAACAATATAATAACCTCAAACTTTTTTAATTAATAAATTAACTTATATTAAATATAAATAAATTAATAACAGCAGTAATGTAATTAATTAATTTTTATAATTTTATTTTATTTTAATTAGTCATAATTATCCCTTTTTTTTCCTGCACGTTCGTTTCCACTCTCTTCTCTCCCTTTGTGATAATTGTGTGATTGTGTAACCATAACCTGTCGAAACCATGATCAATCAAGTGTAACCATAACCTATCGAAACCATAAGTAATCGTTGTGATAAATGTGTGATTGTCTAACCCTAACCGATCGAAACCATGATCAAATTGAGTGCGTAAGTGATGTTATAATAGTGATATTACATGATTATCACACCCATATCACACCAAATYGTTTAGTGGATTTCGTCCGTAATCGTTGTGATAAATGTGTGATCGTCTAATCCTAACCGATCGAAACCATGATCAAATCGAGTGCGCTGTTATAATAGTGATATCACATGATTATCACACCCATATCACACCAAATTGGTAGTCGATTTTCTAAGTTAATCCTAGTCGAACGGAATCCTTGTGATAATTGTGTGATAATATCACACCCAAATCACACCAAATCGTGTTGATATAAGTGATAATGTGATAATTGTGTGATAATCACATGATTATCACACCCAAATCACACCAAATCATGTTGATATAAGCGATAATGTAATAATTGTGTGATAATCACATGATTCTCACACCCAAATCGTGTTGATATAAGCGATAATGTGATAATTGTGTGATAATCACATGATTATCACACCCATATCACACCAAATCGTGTTGATATAGGCGATAATGTGATAATTGTGTGATAATCACATGATTATCACACACATATCACATGATTAACCGTTTATTAGATAATGATAATCATGATCGTGTAATCGTATTAAAAGATTTTATGATATMAYTTCCATTATTACCCTTTTAATTTTAATATTTTCTGAATCTTTTTAAATTTCAATTTTAATTTTAAAAATCTTTTAATTTTATTTTTTTTATCACAATATGTGGTTCAAACGAGAACTCCTGTGATTTACGAGAATGCAAGAACAACTTAATAACCTCAAACTTTTTTAATTAATAAATTAACTTCTATTATATATAAATAATTTAATAAGGACAGTAATGTAATCAATTAATTTTTATAATTTTTATTTTATTTTAATTAAGCATAATTATCCTATCACGTTTCCACGTTTTACTCTTGTTAGTTTTCTTCTTCTCCATGTCGTTCATGCTTCTTCTTCATATCACATGATTATCACACCCATATCACATGATTACACCAAAAATTTAACTTATCAACCAAAACGATAACCCAAGTGATTCTATTGGTCCTGAATAGGATGACAATAAATAAAAAGTAATTGTATCTTAAGAATGACATCTTGATTTATAAATTTCAGGTAAACCTTAGGACCAAAATTGAAGTTTACTTTAAAAATGCTTGAATTTATTATGATATATTATTAATAAGATCTCCAACGATTCAAAGAACTTTCTAAAAAAGACTTCTAATAAAAGAGATTTATTTTTTATTTTTTACACCAATAAAAATACTTAAAATTAAATGTATAAAAAATAAAAATAATATAGCATATAAATTTGTAAATTATTTAAATATAACTTTAAATAAAAAAAGTCAATTACAATTTTTTCAATATAGTACATTTTTGTTTCTCAATACAAACACATAAATGTATAAAAAATAAAAATAAAAAAGCATATAAATTTGTAAATTATTTAAATATAACTTTAAATAAAAAAAGTCAATTACAATTTTTTCAATATAGTAAATGGTTGACTAAACTACAAATTTTGTCTCTATGGTTCGTCGAAACTAACATTTACATCCTTGCAATTTGAAAATTACAAGATACGCATTGTTGTTTGCAAAAACTTTCGGATTTGGTCCATTTCTCTAACGACTGTTAAAAAATTCCTTCTAACAAGAGGCATTTTCGTTCTTTTATTCATTGTTTTTGTCTTTTATCCAATTAAAACCAACTTCTATGGATTCCATCAATGAAACAGGTTGATTTGTATTGCCCAAAATGATCCAAAAAAACCCATAATAATTCAACCAATATGGTATTTACTTGGTGCAAAAGGTGAAAAGCATCCTTATAATAGTGGGATCCAGGAAAATGCAACCAATATGGTTTTATGGCATCCAAAAATATATAGCACTCACAATGCTTTTAGCAGATAAAAAAGTATCCTTAAAATAGTGATTTTATGCACCAGCTCATATGGTTTATGTGAGTTCCCAAATGAACCACTGTTTACTGGACAATGAATATACAGTTTTCTTCAATATAGATCTAGTAAAATTATTGAACTCGGTGGAGCTTGTTTCTACACTTTTAGCAGCATATGGAACTTGTTTCTACCTAACAACTACCAATCAGATAAAGTATGAATAAAAACAACATAAGCAATCAATACAAACAAACCAACTGGCACTAAACACAAACAAATCAAAATCGATAGAAAAATCAATAGAAAGCAAAAGATATAAACAAAGCAGCAGATGTATGTTGGTTCACAAACAACTGATGTTTAATTTGGTACCCATGATTTTGTGGAACCTGTTTCTACCCTTTTAGAAGCATAAAATAGAATTTATTTCTACTGATACAAATAAAATCGAACTTGTTCTACCCTTGATGGAAAAAGCATTAGAGAAACTGAAACAAACTGATTTCAAGAAGCAATTTCAAGCAATGTATGCAGATAGAAAATTTTCAAGAAAGCAATCGATACAACAAACCAACTGAGGTTTAACTCGTAACCATGGTTTTGTGGAACCTGTTTCTACCCTTTTAGAAGCATAAAAT
>NC_037529.1:63192583-63217344 GCF_001531365.2 Cynara cardunculus var. scolymus
ATATTACTTAAATCTCAACAAAATAAAAATAATATTTTGTAGAAGACATAAATATTTGAATAATACAATTTATATTAAAAATAAACATAAATTTTCTTTTAAAAATCCTTTATATTAAAAAATAAGTTAGAGATGCTCTAAACGAAGTAATTTTCATTTGTATCAAATGAAACCAATAATTAATTACATGAGAGAATGTAGCGGTGAAAGCGTGTTTTTTCCAACCTTCCAAAAGAATCCAAGAAAACGTCCAACTTGGAGCCCCGTGCACAAGAAAGCACGGTACAATCAAAGCAGCTATCAGTACAACCAAACGTACCATCCGTACTACATGTCACAAGATAGGTCAACCAACCACCCACCCACATTTTTAGATCTCCAAGGACTTAACACAAACCTAAATTCAAAATTGTGGCTTAACTGTAATTACAGCCAAATTCATACTTTCTTCAAGAGATGCCTACATCCTCCATGTTTTCTTGCTACTTCTGTACAATCTCATAATTAAACAATATGGATTCAATTACTTCATTAATTAAGGTTTTGATTTTGATTTTGATTTTGATTCAGATTCACACCTGCATCAAGCTTTCTTCCTCGTCTTCCATGTACTTTCTCACCTCCTTTCTGATCATCTCTTGCATCACCGATAGAATCTCTGCACCAAACGGCGTCGCATTAGCCTCCTTTGCATTTGCTTGTTGATCGTAAGGATACGAACTTGTGCCGGGAAGAGACAGGGTTAGTGTCGTCGACGGAGCCGTTTCGATCTTCGGTTGGAATCTATGGGAGGTTGTATGATTTTTGACCATGGATAGGAACGGAATATTATTGCCTGAATCGCACACGTCAGATCCCGATGGACTACTAGGCATCGTCATCGTCACATCCACACCTCCGCTCTCCGACCGCCGCGGCACTCTCGTCTCCCTCTCCCCTCCCTCTCCAACATCCATCGCCGTACATTTCCGCTTCAACGTCGAATTCCAGTGGTTCTTAACCGCGTTATCCGTACGTCCATTAAGCAACCTAGCGATGGTAGCCCACTTGTTCCCAAACCGAGCGTGCGCCTCCATAATAACCTTATCCTCCGTCTCCGTAAACGACCGATGCTCCACCTCCGGTGAGAGCTGGTTGCACCACCGTAAACGGCACGATTTACCAGATCTCCCTGGAATCGACTTGCTAATCAGCGTCCAGTTGCGTGCACCATGGCGATCCACTAACTTACCCAACAGCTCGTCCTCTTCGCTGCTCCATGGCCCCTTGATCCGATCCAAATCACTCCGAGACGAATCCATAAATGCATATAACAACAACAATAACAATAATAATAATCCGATGATGAACAGGGACAGAGGGGTTTAGGCTTATATAGGGAGGGAGGGAGGTGGGGGGTAACCGAATAAGTCGGTCAAGTTTTCAACAGGTGAGAAGGCGTTATAGTTACGGGAGTTTTGAAGTAGGCGGTTGAGGAAGAAGGAATACAGCTGTAATATATGACACGTGTCAATATTTTAGTGCGTGGGTTGTGTCACGAAAATCTCGCCTGTTTTATAACTTCTCGGGGGAAGTTGGAGAACCAACTTAAAACTTACCTATTTTGACTCGTACGGTTTTGGAAGTTACCTTTTCTTTAATTAAAATTCAATTTTAATTTACCAAAATTCTTTTTCGTTAAACAAGTACTCCATTAATAACCGACTTTTGTACTAGAAAAATACTTGCATTTTTTTATTATTTTAATTAATTTAAAGTATAAAAATGAATTTTGACCTTTTATAGCATTTTTTAAAAAACTAATTAAAAAAAATTGAAATTCTGAAAGAAAGCTATGTTCGCTTTCAAAGAGCTTTTTATTTTAGTATATTTCAATATTAATAATATTTTAATAAACTTTTTTAAATAAATTTAACTTATCGATGAAAATACTGTTTTTCTAATAAGCAATTTTAACTTTTTTTCCTTTCTAGATTTAGACAATTTTATCATCTGTTTTATACACATTTTATTTTAGGTGGTGTTTGGGATTGTTTGTAAAAACAACTTATTGACTTATTTTGGTGTGTCATCGGTAATAAACACTTTTGAGTGTTTGGATAAACAACTTATACCGGTGCTAAACCGATAATAAAAAGTTTTTGAAGAATTTAAATCATTCTGACTTATAATAAATTGATAAGTATTTTATAAAAAAACATAAGTTGTTTTAAATAAGCAATCCCAAACACCCTTTTAAAAGAAGTTATAAGCAATCTGTAGTGTAAAAATCCCAAAAAAAAGTATTCTTTTACGTTAAAAAATATGAGAGATGTTTTTATTAAAAATGAAGTAGAAACACTAAGGGGCCATTTACCAACACACTTACCCGGTAAGTGTTTAACGATAAAATTTAACACCACCACTTACTTATTGGGTAAGACTTTAGTCCATCAAAACTGCACCGTATGTAACAATTTACCTAGTAAACGGTTACAGTGGTAAGAGTCGTCGATCACACTTACCGGGTAAGACGCTTGATCCTTATCTCGTTCTTACTAGGTAAGAATTTTAGTTCTTACCATATTCATCGGGTAAAATAATTTGAGTTGGTAAACGACTTCCAAGAAATATGATCATGATATATGGGCCATGTCTAACATATTTGTTTTTTTATAATAAAATATTTGAACTACTTGATAACCAAACTTAAAAAGTTTGGTGAATGGTAGGAAAAAGGCATGACAATTACTAATTACAACTAAAAAACGTTTCTTTTATTCAATTATTTATCAACTTTTGTTGTTATTAAAATGTATTAATTAGTTTGAAATTATTTAACTTTTTATTATTATTTAATTAACTATTAAATAAATTATTTAGAAAATAAAAAACGTATTCTCTTTTAAATAAAATAAAATAATTCAAAAAAATAGAAAAGTAAATAATAAGAAAATGAAAATGGAAATGGAAATGGGGAGGATAAGCATGAAGAAATTGACTATGGAAGGCCAGGCTGGAAGGCACTAGGTTTGTCATGTACCGTAGGAGGGGATTTGATGAGGTGGCAGAAAACGACAAACATAGGGTCGCAGAGATTGTGGGGCCCATCATTACTGACACTCTGGCACCTCCAGCTGTGTGGCTGACACCTCCCTCTAATAACCCCCTTTTCCTCACCCGGTTTCCGGTCATTTCTTCCTTCTCTCTTTATTTACTAAACAAAACTAAGAGTAACCTACAAATTTGGTCCACGTGGTTTGTTAAAATCAATGCTTTTCTTTTTTTACAGTTTTAAAATTAAAGGGAAAAGAGGAGAAACTATTGAGTTGTTTGTTTACCTCTTAATAATTTAATTAAGAGGTAATCTCTGAATCGTTAAAAATTGAATCTTGTTTAAAAAAAATCTACTTCTTAATAATTTTAAAACCCTTTAAATGATTTTGTATTCTAAATCTCCCTTAACCATTAAGAACGTTAATTTTATTGTACATAATTACCAAACAATTTTATTTTATTTTATAAGAGATTCTTAATCATTCTGACCATTTAATCATTCTGTACCAAACCATTCAACAATTACCAAACAACCCTGAATTTGGTTCTTTTTAATGATTATTAGGAAAAATTGTTATAAGAAGGGTATTTTTGTCTTTTACTTAATAAAAAACTATTAAAACCAAAACTAAATTAATTTTAATTGGGTGAAAGCCCAAAAAGAATTAATAAAAAAACATAAATGTGCATCGTTGGCAGAATCTTTTAACAATTGCAAGAGGAAAAGACTAAACCCTACGTCTTTTTACAAACTATGATGATTAAATTGTAATTTCATAACCGTTGAAACAAAAAGTGTTATTTTTCACAAACCATAGGGACCACATTTGTAGTTTAATCTAAAACTAATTTTTTTAGAGGTGTTTGAGATTGCTTATTTAAATCAACTTATGTGTTTTTTGTAAAAGTGTTTATTAAGTTATGTGGTATCAAACCAGAGTTTTGTAAAAAGTGTTAGGATTAGCTTATAACGGTACCAAAAAACAATAAGCTGATAAGTTGTTTTTTAGTATTTGACAAATTTTGTTTATATATGTAAAATGATCAAAAAGAACAATCTTCCATAATTAAACTTATTTGATTTTTTAATATGTAAAAATTTATTTTTCATCATTTATAATAATATTTTTGACAAAAATTTATATCACTAAGATTAATAATTTATATCAACATGATTAATAATTAACAAACATTAATAAAACAGAGTTATAATGATAATTTGGTAATAAGCAGTTTTCATAAGTCATGAGGGATTAACTTATCAAAAACTGTTTATTACCAGTTTGACACCGGTATAAGCAGTTTCATTTTTCCTCATCCAAACACTAGCATTTAGCTTATCACCGATGTCAGACTAAAATAAATCAAAAAACACTTAAAATAAGCAATCCCAAACACCCCCTTAAATTATTAGAAAATAACATTTTAAATATGTTATCCTTTCAAATTTTATTTTTGTATGGTTTGTTTTTTTATCGAAAAATATATCATATTTTAAAAATTGAATGAAATTTCCTTGAAATTAATTTGGATGATTTTAAAATCACCAAAGTTGTAACTTAATATAATAAAAAGAGAACAAGAATCCTTAAATTCGGTAGGAAACAAACCTAATTTTCATATGAAACCGAAGCTCCGTCATTTACATATCACAAATTTTATCAGAAACCAATTTTAGATATTATATCAATCAAAACCAGACCCTTATATATCATTCATATATTTCCATTTCTTATCAACTGTCTTTTTTTTCTTTTCTTAACAGCCATAACTAAAAAAAAAATTAAGTAGCGATGTTGCGTAATACCAAATTCCTTTTAAGGACCGTTTACCTAAATACTTATCCGGTAAGCACTTACCGGTAAAATTCAACACTATCGTTTACTTACCGGATAAGATTTTTTTTCACTAAAATGCATCGTCTACCACAATTTATCCCGGTAAGCGCTAACCATGGTAGGAGTCCTCGTCCTCACTTACCGGGTAAGATTATTGATTTTTGTCTTCGCTCTTACCGGATAAGATTTTTAGTACTTATCATATTCATCCATTAAAGTAAAAGTGACCTGGTAAGCGCTTACCTAGGTAAGCGTTTGATAAACGGCACCTTAATCACCTTTTGAAACAAATCCTAAATCCACTACCATATTTACCCCCTTATAGTGAAAGGGTAAAAAAGTAAACAAAGAGAAAAAAATTATAAACTATGATATTATATTAATAATTTAAAAAATTAAAACAACTCTAATAATTGAAAAAAATGGGACTAATGTCTTTTTATCTTTTCCTATCTTTATTTGTATTTTTTTTATTTTATGAAATAAGATAATAGAAAATAAGACGACGATAAAATATTTGTTAGAGAAAATGACAAATATGTCCTTTTGCTTGTTGTGCATACTTCATATTCAATAGTTGTCAATTAATGAACCAAACTTCCAGAATTCCAAAAAAATAAATTGTTTTTTTGGTTTTATATGTAATACAGGAAATTCCGGTTTCTATGTTTGGTGAGGTTTTGTTGTCATCTCTCTTCAAAATCTCTCTTTTACTTTGGATTAAAATGTGATCAGATGGTCAAAAATCGGTTTCACATCCGGTCCAAATCAAAACTTTGCTGACAATTACATATTTTTTATCAGTTCTATTCAAGATTGATTTATCGTAACTGGTCTTGACGTAACCATTTCTGGTCCTGACTGAAAACTCTCGACCTGGTCTCCAAGTATAAATCCCGTTCCTAGAACCAATCTTGGTCATGGGTCAGGCCTGGATAGAATTGGAACACATAAAAAGCTTTTTTGAAGATCTTTTAGCATATAAACATGTTATTCATATTAAATGGTCTTTGGTCTAATGGTACATGAGTCTTTGGCCTCTTAAGAAGTCAGGGGTTCAAACCTCACCAAAAGGTGAAGAGGGTGTGTGTGTTTATTTATTCTATTTGTTGTATATAAATATTATATACTTCAGAAAAAAATGTTATTCAAATAGATTTTAAAATATGTAATTGGGTCATTTAAATACACTTAAAAAGTATGTTTGACTATGATTTCGTTTTAATAAGTTTTCGAATTTGGTTTATATTTTTAAATAAGTATAATATGTAATTTGTAAGTAATAGAAATTGGTGTTCAATCTTTAAATCTTCCACCAATGTAATCTTCAAACTTATGTTCCATCAAGGTTAACAAGGGTTTCAAGGTCGAGTTTATCATCATCATTGTCATCATCTAATGTTGAGTAGGTGTCATCCTCTGTGGGAACGGGGACAAAGATTGGGATTGGGGACAGGGATGGGGATTGAGGTCCCCACCCCATTCCCATGCCTAGGGCTAACTCTTGTCCCTCATTGAAATGATTATGTCACTAAGAGAAAAGATAGACTTCGAAGCTATAAGTACTAGCTTGGATTGTTAGTATATCATAGGTCATGTCAGCCAAAACTGGTAAATTATGGTTGCTTTTGTTTCCATCATTTCAACAAATCAATACTTTCAAAATCATCGACCATTTGAAAAGGAAATAAAATTAGTATGCATATACATATTTAGTTCACCTAAGTCGGTATCAAATCTAGATTTCTTACTTGTTAAGATTTTAAACCTCATTAAACAAGCTAGTCATTGACTCCTTACGATTTTAGCTTTAAGAACTAGAAGTAGCACTCGAGTTACCCCTATTTGAAGAGTTATGTTGTTCAGCTTTTCCGCAAATAATGTTTTTTATAATCATCAAATAAATCTTTAAAGTTACGATTAAATTTGCGTGTTCCTTCTTTTGCATAATCATCATTTTCTCCACTTAAACCAAAAGCCAAACATATTTTTGAAATTAAAACTTCGACTCCGGTAACATTTAAATACAAGTTTAACGTTGTGGCACATATAAAAAAAAGGATATCTATAAAGTATTTTTACAATTTTGCTTTCATTTCTTTGACCACCGCTCCCCTATCCTCATTCCCTTAATCCATCAAGCACTCCCCAATCTAAGGGGCTATTTGGCAATTGCTGAATGGTTTAGTGTAGAATAATTAAGTAGTCAGAATGATTAAGAGACTCTCATGATAGCAAAATGAAATATAATTGTTTGGTAATCGTGAACAATGGAATTAGGGCTCTTAATGGTTAAGAGAGATCAATGATACAAAATCATTCAGAGGATTTTAGAACCATTAAGAAGCAAACTTTTTTTTGCCAAACAAGATTCACCTCTTAACGATTCAGAGGTTGCCTCTTAATGGAACTATTAAGAGGTAAACAAACAACCCCTAATATACTAATAGTATTAGAAGGATAATAATTATTATAAAATGCATGCAAATATTCTCTTTGTTTTAACAAATTTTTAATCATAAAATAAATTAAATTCCATCTAACAGGCATATATCAAAGTTCGGTCCCGAAGTTTTAAAATTTACATCATCGTAGTATTTCCTATACAAAGTATGCATTTTTTTTCATCTTTTGTGTATCATTAGCCTAAATTTATTTAGTACAGGTTTCACTACTTGTAAACCATTTTAGACGCTAAATTGATTATGTATGCACAATAACGTGTATTAAATAATTGACTGTTTAAAATAAGTTTCATAGCTCACACTAATTTCGACACACATGTGGTATTATTACAAGCGTTATCAAAAGATATATTAACTGCTTTTTGAGATAAATTATAAAATGCAAGATTTCTTTTGATAATTGTAGATATATAATCACCCATATATGGCGCACTAAATGGTTCAAACGTGACAACACGTTTTACTGATTGTCACGATTGCGACTCAATCCATGTGTCATTATACATATATAAGAATGTGGTGAACCGTGTGACACGCTCCATGCATCACATGTTAAGGAAACACAACTAGGTAAAAGAGAAAACATTTGTTGCATTTCATTTTGACACGTTTTCCACAAATTTATTGCATCACGTCTAAGAGTTTGACAACTTACCAAATTGTAACATGGTTGTAGCATTTGCTGGATCATGTTCGTAATATGAATGTTGTCAAAGTTTTCGAACAACAACCCTACTCGAATGACACAGTGTGTTGTCATTTTTTGATTCAAATATATATTGAGCGTCCATATTCCATCTTGTCTATCAAATATAGGTGGATGATGTGAAGTTTATACGATCTCAAAATTCATGTAAACAGATCTTAATGTAAATATACACCTTGGTCTATTGTTGTCTTTTAACAAGTAATAACGATAAAAGTACCGAATATCGGTTCACAAGGAAGAATTGTAAAAGTTTCTCAAAAGTCCAATGTATAAAAACCAATTTCAGATAGTGAAATTGCAGAATTCGTTTGATGTGTGTGAATTGGAAAAAAAACAGCTGTAAAAGAAAAAGGCAAAGGGTGTACATGTTTGTTAAGAGAAAATAAAATGATCTGGTAGAAATATATTATAACATTACTGGACAGTCCAATAGTACATAAAATGGTGATATCGTACTATGACAGATATCTGACTATCGGTTCAAACAAACTCCCAAGAGTTCATACAGGTCCAATGCCATCGATACGACATCATTTATGTTAAATGTCGTTAATTCTAGCACGACATAATATTATTGTCCTACGCCGTAGAAGTATAGTATTTGTCAGGTACTAAAGTTCTTTATGACCTTCTCATATCAAAACAAGTTTTCACTAAAAGCTAACGTATTTTCATACATATAATTAGTTGTCAATTAATTATATGTAATCTTCAATGAAATATTAATAACGTGAATGAATAGTTAGATGGAAAAATTCTATATCTAAGACACCTTTCCAATTCACATCGCTCAGATTCTTCTTGCCAAAGATGTGAGGACTAAAATGTAAATAACGGAGATGGTAAAATATAGAAAGTAAAAGACAAGTTTTAAAGATGAGAAAGGCAACTTCTTGCACAAGTTACTAAATTCAAAGCAATAAAGTGAAGTAAGGAAATGAACAACAATATTGTAGGAGTTAGTAACTTGCACGGAAAGTTTCGTTCCAAATCTCCAATACTTGCATTCAACACTTAATAAACAAAAACGGCACTACTTGGATGCTAGCCACAAGCCACAAATCCACCCTAATGCCACAAGTTCAAGACTAGTTCTAAAATGAAAACGGTATAATTGAACGAATGTTATTTAAATCACCATTTTTAAAAAATGAAATGTATATAATATAAAAGCAACATTTTTCCCAAAACCCACCATTTTCTTAACCAAAACTCATTAATTAAAACACCTATTTAGCATGAAACTATGACCCAATACTCACACAAGATACAAGTAAGGTTTTTAATATTCAAATACTAAAACTGTTGATAAAACTCTATTATTTAAAAAACCAAAACATGGAAAAGGTCTAATATACCAAATGATGAATTATTAATACACTCATTACCCAACACAAACAGCAAAAACATGGATGATACACCATCCAAAGACAACACCTAGTAAGGGGGAGAACCGTATCAATCAAATGTCGCAAATACAAAGTAAACCGTACATAAACATTATTGAGCATCTCTCAAGGTCAATGGGCTTCGTATACGACTCTACCAAGTACCACCGCAAGACCCAAGCTCCGTATATGACTCCAACGAGTACCAATACAAGCTCTAAAGCTCCAAGCTCCGTATATGACTCCAACGAGTACCACCACAAGCTTTAGAGTGACCATGATACCTACTCGTTTTCTAGATGAGCCTCACCCACAAGTCACTAATTTTTGTATATGACTCCAATGTACCACCACAAGCTTTCTCGATAATTGACTTGGTGACTATTCACTAGAAATTATAATGAAAACATCAAAATACTCTTACTTAAATAGCTAACATCTACCCATTGGTTTTGGAGTCCGATTCTATGTGAGTTCACCTCCGGAATACCAAATGGCATCAACAACTCATAGGTCCCAGAGTCTGACTCTACATAAGTCTATCTATGCAATATCCAGAATGACATAACACGACTCACATATGGATCCAATGCATTACAATTTAAATTACATGACTACAAATGAATGATCAATGCACTCAAAACATGTAAATGAATATTTAATAAATGCAAACCAAGTCTAATGCTCAACATGAAGCAATTCAAACCGGACAAATATCCCAAAGACTCATTTAAGCCCAAAAGTCAACCAATAAACTCCACAACTTACTTGACTGCTCAATAAAAGTCAAAGTAAGTCATAAAATACATTTACCCGATGTTTATACAAACTCATGCTAAAAATTATGAGTAGGTCAAAAAACTCACCAATATTGGGATAAACCATTCCCAAATGTAAATCATACAAATTATACCTTCAAAATGTCACATAACACAATAATATGCATCTTCTAAACGATTTATAAGATCAAATACACTGAAAGAGCACTACCGTCAAATAATCTTCATTTATGCAATAAATCACTAAAATACCACACTTTTATGGTTTATTTCTCAAAATGTCTAAGTACCTAAAATACAGACATCTTTTCAAGATTTATAAAATCAAATGTACCAAAGATGCAAACTTCATCAAATAATCAAAACATTTGATAAATATCAAGGAAAACACTTCAATACATCAAAGAAGAAGGGGATTTGAGGGTGTAAGGTAACGAAACCCAATGTATCAAGAAATTGTAGTTTAGATCTTACCTTCAACCTTCTGAAAACTTCAAACCACCAAGAAATGCCTTCCATAGATCCAAAATTGGACTTAAAGCTCCAAAATAATCTAGCTAGCTAGAGAGAAAATGGTGAAGGAGAAAGGATGGGGGTAAGAAATGAGCAGTGAACCCCCAAATTGGACCTTTTAGAGCTGGCATGCCTAAATTAATGCGACTTTTCACGCGACTAAAGACGCGCACCAAGGCCCCAAAAAGCCACTAATGGAATACCGCATTTAGAAGGCCATTTACTCCGAAATTTATAAAGTCGCCTGCACTCCTAGAAAGTTGCAACTCTGAAGTCATGCAAAGCTCTGTTCCGTGCAAATTCTTCATTTTTCATGTCGATGCGATCCCCACGCCTTCTCGTTAGATTTATATACCACCACTTTAAAATAACCAACAAAAATGTGCAATGAGCATGAATAGACTTCAAACAAGGAGCTAAAAATCATGGGTGTTACATACACTTTGGCTTTGAATATCATATCACCTTCGACATGTAGCTTAGTTGATAAAGGGGCGATACGGCTTTACCCAAGTAAGATAGGTTGTGGGTTCGATCCTAGTCCCCCCTCCCTGGTGCTAACCTCAGCCGCTTAGTGAACCGGAAAATGCAACCTCACATTGATGTATTTGGAGACAGGTTCCTTGTAAAGACGATTGAGGTTGTCGGTAATCAACTTTTTATCTAAATTTTCAAATTTTATTAATTAGCAAGTAATTAATATGATATTCAAAGCCGAAGTGTAACTTATTTCTCTTAGAATCAAAAGGGTGGTGTCTGATTGGTTTAAGCTTGGCTCCAAAAATCAAAAGTACGAGGAGGTCCCATGTTTAAATCTAAGGAGGAATAAAAATTTCTTGTGGCCACAGAGATTCAAATGCGATGATTCCGGGCTATTTGCAAAGCAGATGGTCGCTCTGGGATTAATCGACTCGCATAGTAGGTTGAATATCCAGGGTTAATAAAAAAACATTTTTATATTAATCTCCAAATAGTTGTCTAAATTTAGTTTATGTTATATGATTTTATAACAAATATTGAAATATAATGAAATTAAAATACACCCAAAGTACGGATCCAAAGTCTACTGGTTTCGTTGGTCCGATAAAATTTACAAAGCCACCCCCTCCATATTCTCTCCCTCAACTCTCTCTCCCTCTCTCCCTGGTATCCGTCTGTTTCTTCGTCAGAAACCCTACTCGCCATGGGCGATTTTGGTCGGATTTCTGTCCATGACGCTCTCGGAGGCGGCCCAGGTCTCCCTCTGTTTTGCACTTTTCATCTCATCACACACACACAATCCTTCCAATTGCAATCGATGTCAATCTGATACATGATTCAATTCGTTGTAATAGTGTTATTTCCTTGGTCAATTTGATGTGTACATGCATTTTGTGATATAATTGGAATGGGATCGCGATCTTTGTGATTTAGTTTTTGTACGTGATGCGATTATGTGAATTGAATCGTTGTTGCGAATTTTGGTGGTGCAGTTGCTGATATATTGTTATGGAGGAACTCTTACGGAGGAGGAGTTGTTCTAATCGGTTCCACCATCCTATGGTTCCTATTTGAAAGAGGAGGATATAACGTCTTGGCATTCATCGCCAATAATCTACTGCTTTTGGTTGTTATACTCTTTTTCTGGGCTAAATCTGCATCCCTTCTCAATAGGTTTGTCTATACTTTTTCTGGACGAGCGTATATTATATTTGGACATTTGTCTCTGGTGATTGATTGTGGATCAGCAATTGAATTGCAGCTATATTACATTTTAGCGTTAAAAATTATACTGCAAATAGTATAACCAGACTACATAAATCAAGACTTCCTTGATTACAGTATAGGAGCACACCTACTGAAATTTACATATATGAATGCGATCTTGGAGTGAGCTTTCTGAAATTTTGCATACATGTAATTGGGAGCAGAAAACTTGGGAAAGCCTGTCATAATACACAAAATGGGCCTTTTGGAACAAACAGATTCAGCAAAGTGGACTATATCTTTGGAATTTAGCCTCGTACTTTTTCATATTTGAATTATAATATTTCACTGTAGTAGCAAGATTATTTGTCCAGAGTCTTTTGGCTACAGGGGAGTGGTTGTGGTGTTGTGTTTGTATAGTTTTTATGCATGCTCAGTAAGGTTATGTTGGCTCATCTGTTTTGTTCTTTGAATGTAGTATATGTTCTTGGTTTATATTTTTATATGTACATTTGAAGTAGATCAAAAATAATATATTTTGTGTACCTGAATGTAGACCCTTGCCTCCAATTCCTGAATTGGACATTTCGGAGGAATCGGTTCTTATTGCTGCTGATGAGATGCACGTGTGGGTAAATCATGCTTTTTTAATTGCACATGAAATTGCAGTTGATGGAAACGTCAAAGCTTTGATTTTGGTACAATCTCATTAACTTTTCTGGTATTTTCTTGAGATTTTTGTATTCCACTTGCTTGCAAAGATTGCTTTTTTACAATCCAGTAATTTGTGTTTGATTCTTCAGGTTGTATCTAGCTTATGGCTGATTTCTTATATCGGTAGCTTTTTTAACTTCCTTACGATGATCTATATTGGTGAGCTGGTTGCTGTGCTTTTATTTGCAAGATAACGTATGCTATTGAAGCATAAAACTTCCTGTGACATGTCATAATTCTTGATTGCATTTCAGGGGTACTTCTTAGTTTATCTGTACCTTTCTTATACGACAAGTTCCAGGCCCAGGTGGATGAAAAGTTAATAGTAGCACACAAGATTGTCCATACAGTCGTGAGGCAAGCGGATATTGTCTTACAAATGATCCCAACAGCACAACACAAGCAAAAGAAGAATCAGTAGCCAATAGGTGCATGTTAAGAAGGTAAGCTCCCTCTCTCCTCTCCGCATAGGCATGCTCAACAATAAATATTCTTTGCCAAGAGTCTTTAAAGGCGTGCTTCCATAAATAGAATATTTGTGCTTGCTTTCCTCTATACTAAAAGAACAAATTAGACTTCAAAGAATATCAGTGCACAACGAGTATCAACACAGAGTAGTTTTGAATCGTTCATGAGTCTCATGGTAAACATAACCTGACTAATTTAGTATCAAAGACTTATTAGTGCTAAAAAATATGGTGGTTGGTTCAGGTTGTGTTCTTATAAATTGACGGGGAGATACTAACTGCTTGTAGCCATTTAGTATGTGGTTAGGAGGGTTGCACAAAATGCAGCTATTATTTATAGGACTGGATTTAAAGAAAGAAAAAGTAGTATTTATTTGCATCATATAGGCTCCACCTTAATTGGGTCAGCATGCCAGGGGCCTAACTTCCTTAGGCGATCGAGTTAGCAGTGGGTAAGACTCGTGTTGCACATGCATTTTCTGCAGAGATGCTACTTTTATGTCAAAGTGGGTAGTGTAACCGAATTCGTTTTTATCCATGCCACCGCTTCTATACTTTATACCGAGTCTACCACACTGGGGGTTGTCTAGTTTGTACCTTGGCTATGTTTCCTTGTACTAGCTTTTGTTTTTATGTTGTGTTTGCTTTTACGAGTTTTGGTTCTTTTCAAAATTCAGCATTCCTTCCTTTTTTTTTGTCTCAAGTTCATCACTTACGTTTTCTTGGCCTTTATTCAAACTTTTTGGATAATCTTTCTTTTTCTCGCACACTTTTCACAAAACCTGGGTCTTCACTAATAATTGCCACTCTACACCTTGGGGTAGAGGTCAGGTTTGTATACATCCCACCCATCCCCAGACTCCACCTTCAGGTGGGATATACCACTCTCGTTTGGTCTGGCTTTGGGCTTACATATGCCACTTCACCGATTCAAGGATCTTTTAACCCAAACTAGTTGGAATTGGAACTGGCTAAAATGGTAACCACCAGATGTTGTAACCATGTTGCTTATTTCCATTGGTTGCTCTATGGGTTGTCATCTACTCATCTTGCTATCATTGAGGTAAAATGATCTATGATCATCGGTACCATGGTTTCTCTCCTGTCACAGCTAGTCTGGAAAGTGGCAGTTTTTCCTTGGAAGTTCATGCCCACCCATTCTTTTACTTTTTCATTTATTGAGTATCAATTCATCTTCTTATAGGATTTTTCATGACCTTTGATGGGAGTTTGTGGTGACGGAAGATTAGGGTAGCAGACCAGGGGTGGATGGAGATGTTTAGCTCTCCTAGACAAGAGGAAGGGATCTGGAGAGTAGTGCTGCACATGGGTTGGGTTGGCCGGGTTGAGGGCATTTGAACAACCCAACCCAATGTTTGCGGTTTCAAAAATCTCAACCAAACCAAAGCAAAACTACAACCTAACCCAAATCGTGCATGTTGGTCAGGTTGAAACTCTGGCACATCATTTCACAATAGCTAAATGTTTGTGTTTAAACAAAGTGAAATCAAAATGAAAATATACGAAAAGGCTAACAAACTAAAAAAAAGTGGAAGGTTCATGGAAATAAGAAAGTAAAATTACGGTTGAAATTTTAATATAATTATGAATGTAGCTAATTAAAGGTTGATCTAATGTACTATATTAATTAAGGACTTGACGATCATATTAAATCCATAGTATAGAAAGACATTGGGTTCATCGGGTTGGGTTGGATTCAAATTACCCTAACCCAATTCCATCCCAATAAATGCGATTTAGCCTAATATTTTATGTCAGGTTGCCTTGGGTTGAGTTTTTTCGGGCTGAGTTGGCCGGGGTCAGTTTTTTGAGCACCCTTACTGGAGAGGTAGAGGTTGGGCATAGGGTTAGTGAGCCGACAGTTAGATCCCTGAATCCTAGGTTAGATAGACTAGGGGTATGTAGTCCGTCCTACCTTGGTTATGTACTTATGATTTCATGTACTTGCTTCCGTTTATATGTTTTCTATGGTTGTTTTTCGTTGGTTACTTCTAACTCTTCTTTCAAAGTTCAAATTTCAGCAATGCCTTTCTTGTTTTCAAGTTTTTTTATTTGCGGATGTTCCTTTTTACGATCTTTGTCCACATTTTGTTTCCCATGCTATGCACATGCCGGGGGTCTTCACTGGAACAACCGCTCTACCTTTTGGAGTGGAGGTCAGGTCAACGTACATCTCTCCACGGGATATCTTAGGCTTGTTTCGTTTGGTTTGGTTTGAATTGACCTTCTCATACTTGGCTCCTTTCAAACCCAAATTATTAATCATAGTAATATGTAACAAATCCACCTATTTCATCAATAGCTGCTCTGCTTTTATGAACACATCGAAGTAACCACCCGATGGATGCAAGAAGCATGTTTTGATTTTACCTGGTCTGGTGTTCATTAGAATAATAGGAGGAAGTTGATACATTATCAGTGTTCTGCATAAACGACAAACCATTTTTATGTGGTCTAGGAAAAGGCATAGCAAATTGGTACTTGTCTTAAACCGAATGGTCAGAATGGCCAACAAGTGTATAATACATAGATCGTTGCATGCTTGTAGTCAAGACCTTGTAATTCTCTTGTGTAGTTGTTGAAGAGTAAGGGACTGTTTACTTACAGCTTCACGAGATGGTCTGAGCGGCTTACTCGCTCAACCATACATTTAAGCCATTAATCCAAAATGGCTGTATGGAATAAGCCAGGACCCCTCGTTTGTCCTCATTAAGCCACATGAAACAAATAAATACCAGAAATGTCCCGGAAATAATCCAACCCTCTTTCTTTGCCTCCAAACCCATCGCTCTCCCTTATCTCAAACAAACATATTTATTACTTCATCCATACAAAGCTTAATGGCAAAAAGGAGTAAGATACCCCTAAGTTGATATTAGAGGTTTATATATACATTTTATGTTTATGGAATCTGGATTTGACTTTTGAATTCCAAATCCAAAACACCATCTTCCGCAATCTGCAATGGGTTTTCGAGATAATTAATTTGAATAAGCCGGTCGTTTTTGTTAAACATTTTAATGATTTCATTCATAAATTACAAACAGGTTTGTTGATTTGGGGTGCTGGAGATCTCTATGGCAACACATGTTGCAGAATTGGTGTTAATTTTGGTGAGTAGTTGATTGATTGCTGCAAATCCTTGTTCCAGCATATGGTAGTTCAGTTTTTTGAGGGTGTGCAAGTTTCCCTGAAATGCAATTGCAAGCTATAGTTGTGGTCTTTTTATGGAAACATTTCTTTTATTTTTGTCTTTGGCTACTTTCTGTTTTCTTAACAGCTTAATTACAAGTCATTAAGGTACCACAAAATCAGATGTTAACAAAAATAGTTATTATTTATTTCTTCGCTTTAACGATGTTACCGAGCATCTTAAAAGTAGCCGACCTTCATTCCATCACAAAGTTGATGGATGTGACTAGAAGGGTATTTTCGTAATACAGTGTGATACATCTTGATTTTAAAGTCAAAAACCTAAATCTTCAATCTTGATTCTCAGTTCGTGTTCTTTTCTCTATTATTCTCGATTGGTTATTAGTTCTATGGAGTGTTATGTTATCTTAGGAGGACTTAATGTTTATCATGTATTTGTATGTGTATATCATATTGTGGGGGTGTTTGGGATTGCTTATCGATATAAATTATTGACTTATTTTAGTGTGGCACCGGTAATAATCATTTTTGAGTGTTTGGATAAACAACTTATACCGGTGYCAAACCGGTAATAAGGAGTTTTTGAAGAAGTTAAACCCTTCTGACTTATAAAAAGTTGATAAGTGCTTTTGTAGAAAAATATAAGTTGTTTCAAATAAGCAATCCCAAACGCCCCTTGTTTCATTGAATTCAAATGTGGATTTTAAAAAGTTATACACATGTAGTAATAAGCTGAAAATATGAATTTTAATTAGAGCCTATAAACGCTTTATAATATAGTAAATATACAAGTACGAGTATATTTAATAATTTACTAGTATATTTAATAATTTACTTAAAAAATTGATAAAATATCAATATAACCATCAAATTAAGGAGAATAAAATATATGCATACATAATTTGTTTGATTAAAAAACTAGGGCAAGTTTCAAATGAGAAGCTAAACATTTTACGATAAGATGAAAAATTTTAATATCATATATGATTATACGCATGATGCATTGACAATATATAGATGTTTAATTATATATGATTAAACACATCCAAAAGAACGTAATCATATATGATATTGAAACTTCTCGTTTTTTCACAAAATGTTTAACTTCTTACATAATTTTATTTCTAAAAGACTAATTATATTTATGATAATTTAAATTTACTATAATAAAATTATTTGGTTTCTAAACTGGATCCCTTCATTTGAGAAGAGTAATATGGTCCAGAAGTTTTCCAGCTTCCACTTTATTGTTTATATTTAATACATACTCATCCAAGATTTGAGATCATTTGAGAACAAGAGTTTTTCGTGAGATTCGTAAGACTAATTCTCAACTCTTGGATTTAGATCTACATTCTGAACATTCATAATCACAAAATTGTCACAAGACTTCTCAATAATCACAAAATTACCATCGTACAACTTTAAACCATCAGATTATTAACTTATAAAGTTGATCAATGAACATAAATTAGTTTTACGGATCCCATTAAAAATTCTTGCTTTCACGTGAAGCCACCCCACTCATCCAGTGTTGAAATGGTGGAGTCACCCTTTTGAAAAATTTAGTGGGTCAAAGTCAAATATAACAATTCAAACATTTTAATGATTTTGAAAAATTATTAATTAATTAAATGTATATGATTGATAAACTTAGTTTTTATTCATATTATGTATAACAATTATTTAAAACTATCAATTAACATAGTTTTTACTAATAATTTCGTAAATATTAAAAATAATTTTGTAGTAATTATGATATCTAATCATGATTAAATCCAAAAGTATTTAATATTTGACTCATTTTGAAGGTATTCACGAGATGGTTATGATAGTGTAATTTGTAAAAAAAAAACATATTTTTTAAGTAATATATGATTATGTATGTTAATAAAGCAAAGATGAAAAATGAAAAATGAAAAAATATATAATAAATTAAATAAATAAGTATAAGGGTATAATAATAATTTCCAGGTATATATGATATATAATAATATGATTAAATGCAAAAGTATTTGATTTTGAACATTTTTGAAAAAGTATCGATGAAACGATTAATGATAATATAATTTGTTAAATGAAACAAATTCTTTAACGTATTTTAATTAATACACGATTATTTATCTTATTCTAATAAAAGTATAAAATAAAAAATAAAAGAAGAAGAGTTAGAGCACCCACATGGGGCTTGCTAATTGAATTGCAAATACATTTTTGTCAGATGCTTGCTGCCATGTAGGACTCACAATTGCAAAATTTGTAATTCATTTTGAAAGCTACGTGGGCACCAACCTCTTCTCCAATTTTTTTTTGTTTTTTTTTCTGATTATTTAAATAAATTAATTTTTATAATATTAATATATTTATTAATTATATTAATTATTCTTATATGAAAATATTCTATGCATGTATATATGTTATTTAAAAAAATATAAATATAATATAACTAAATTAATTTAAACATTAAATTTTATAATTACATAAATTACAATTAACCAATATATAAAATTACATATAATAATATATCACGCATAATTAATAAAAGAACACAAATAAAATTACATGTTTATTCGTCTAAAAGTTGACGGATTTTTTTATCGTACAATTTTCGTTGTTGGTCTGTCATAGTTGAAGGATCCATTTCCATCAATCTGATTGTCAATTCTTCTTTTTTAAGTTGATCTTTCATCTTCTCCCGTTCTTCTTTCTTTCTCTCTCGTTCCTCTTTCTTTCTCTCTCGTTCTTTTATAGCTTCCGTATATTTGTTCATTGCTTCTATTTTTTCAGCATCAAGATTGAATTGTTCTTTCATCGCTTCTTCGATACGGTCGATAGAGTTAGTTGATATAGATTTTTGTTACCTTTATCTTTTGAAGCTTTCCTTCCCATTGGACGAGCAGTCGACGTTAGCTCGGGGGTCGACGTGTTTCAAATTTAAAACAATAAATTATATAATTATTATATTATATCATATATTAATCGTTTTAATTAACATTGAATTAAAATAAAACATGTTATTAATTAAAAAATAATTAGAATGTATATATAAATAATTTATAAAATAGTTAATAAATGTTGTAGTGGGGACCACTTTTGGAAGTATAGGTGAATTGCAGGTGTGTAGGTGGTAATTGCAAAAGCTGACGTGGCACAGTTGAAAGTGTTGTAGGTGAATTGCAGGTGTGTAGGTGGTAATTGCAAAAGCTGACGTGGCACAGTTGAAAGTGTTGTAGGTGAATTGCAGGTGTGTGAAAGATAATTGCAAAAGCTGATGTGGCACAATTGAAAGTGTAAATGGATTGCAGGGATGTGGATGGTCTTATAAAGTAAGTTAAATAAGTAAATATAAGAATGTAAACTATTACTTTAAAATTAGAAACGTTTAGCAACCCCTACGTTTTAGTTCACAATTTTATACTTTTGTGTTTTTTGTTTCACAAATACATTATAAAACAAAAATATATTAATCAATACTCTAATTCCAAGTCATAGATTAAAAAAAAATGTGTAACGGGGTTGCTATTTGCACCTTTTAATGTCAAAATCAGGTTGATTTATGAATTATAATGTAAAAAGTGAGTTTTGATATTGATATGTATGAGAAGAAAACCATTAGATAAAGATACATTTAACAATTTAGAGGGATGCAATTAATCTAATCCTCGTATAAAATAAGACATAATATACACGAATTCTCATAGTTGTTACAATTTTATAGGTTTTAAAATAATTAAACCCCGTATGTATATATATATATATATATATATATATATATATATATATATAGGAACGATCAAATGAAAACACTCTCATTTGTAAAAACCGTAAAAACCATTCTCATACGTCGATTTTATTGTTTACTCTTATGAATTTTTTTCATGAAATTGTTTAATCATGTAAAATTGTTTCATATAATATTTTTTTTTTGATAAATTTGTTTCATATATGGTTATGAAATTGTTTCATATATGGTTATGAAATTGTTTCATATAATATTTAATGAAATTTTAATGAAACTGTTTCATGTATTTTTCTAAAATTAAAATAATGAAGATGATAATATCCATGATTAACACTCTCCACAATAAAAATGGTTAATTAACCTCTTATAATTACAAAAATATGAACAAAATGAAAAATTATGATTGGTTGAATGAGGTTTTCACGGTTTTTACAAATTGAGTGGTTTTTATTTGAACGCTCCTCTCTCTCTCTCTCTCTCTATATATATATATATATATATAAAGAGAGAGAGAGAGAGGGAGAGAGAGAGAGAGAGTTTGTTTCAAATGCAACCCATCACATTTGTACAATCAATACAACCCAATAAATTGAAATATTTATGAAAATGATGGAAGTTCATTTATTATGATTTAAATATTTATGAAAGAAGAATAAAGTTCATTAATTATGATCAATACTTTATATTAGAAAACAATCAAAACTTTTATGAAATTACATATTCATCAAATTAAATGGACGATTGAGATTGAGTTGTATTGGTTGTACAATTGTAAAGGGTTGTATAATAACTCACATCTCTCTCTCTCTCTCTCTCTCTCTATATATATATATATATATATATATATATTACATTTGTATGACAAATACAACTCAATTTCAATCGTCCATTTAATTTGATGAATATGTGATTTCATAAAAGTTTTGATTGTTTCATAATATAAAGTATTGATCATAATTAATGAACTTTATTTAATTTAATAAACTCTCATTATTTCCATAAATATCTCCTAATACAACTCAATCTCAACCGTCCATTTAATTTGATAAATATGTGATTTCATAAAAGTTTGATTGTTTCCTAATATAAAGTATTGATCATAATTAATAAGCTTTAATCATCTTCAATAAATATTCAAATCATAAGACCATCCATACGCAGGTTTCAATTTGAGTTGCATTCACTGTTGTGTCAGGAAATTGAAAGCCACGTGAGATTTGAGTTTCAATATTTACAAGTCACTTTGCAATGCCACATGGCTCTCACTTGCCTCTAATTTTCTTTTTCTTCTTTCAATTATTTAAATAAACTATTTTTATACAAAACAATTAATTTTATAAATTAATAATGTTAATATATTTTTAATTACATTAATTATATAATAAATTAAATTATTTTAAACATTAAATTTTATAATTACATAAAATTATAATCTAATATATAAAATTACATATAACTAATATAAAACACGCACGACTAACAAAACAACACAAATAAAATTACATGTTTATTCGTCTAAAAGTTGACGGATTTTTTTATCGTACAATTTTCGTTGTTGGTCTGTCATAGTTGAAAGATCCATTTCCATCAATCTGGTTGCCAATTCTTCTTTTTTAAGTTGATCTTTCATCTTCTCCCGTTCTTCTTTTTTTCTCTCTCGTTCCTCTTTCTTTCTCTCTTGTTCTTTTATAGCTTCCGTATATTTGTTCATTGCTTCTATTTTTTCAGCATCAAGATTGAATTGTTCTTTCATCGCCTTCGATACGGTCGATAGAGTTAGTTGATATAAATTTTTGTTTACTTTTATCCTTTGAAGCTTTCCTTCCCATTGGACGATAAAATGTGTTAAGAAGTTTGTACGAGCTATTATTGCAGTGTTTGGGGACGAGTATTTACGAAGACCAAATGTCGCTGACCTTCAATGATTACTTTATATTGGGTACCAACGCGGTTTTCCAGGTATGTTAGACAGTATTGATTGTATGCATTGGGAGTGGAAAAATTGTCCGGTGACATGGCACGGACAATATGCTAGAGGGGATCATAAAACTCCAACTATTATGTTAGAAGCAGTTGCTTCACAAGATTTGTGGATATGACATGCTTTTTTTGGGCTTCCAGGCACATTAAATGATATCAATGTGTTAGATCGATCTCCCATCTTCCACGAGGTCTTAGAAGGGAAAGCACCAGAGGTAAATTTCTCTGTTAATGGTAACAACTATAGCTTAGGATACTATCTTGCAGATGGAATCTACCCTAACTGGGCTACGTTTGTGAAATCCATCCCATTGCCCCAAAGTAAAAAACATAAGCAATTTGCAAAAAAAAAATAATCAGCTAGGAAAGATGTAGAAAGAGCGTTTGGCGTATTACAATCACGATTTGCCATAGTTAGAGGTCCATCACGGATGTGGTTCAAGGAAATAATCGGAGAAATATTACGAGCTTGCGTAATAATGCACAACATGATTGTCGAAGATGAACGTGACTCATACATTCGTCAATTTGATTTCACAGATGATGCTAATTTCAGTTTATCTATGCCTGAAGTTTCTCGAATCATCTTCCCGAGTATGAAAATTATCTTCGAAGTCATGCAAGAATACGTAAAAGGACTCACAACAATCAATTACAAGCGGATTTGGTTGAAGAGATTTGGAGCCGATTTCAAGAAGAAGAAAACAATGATTAATGTAACGTTTTAATTCTATATATATGTAATATTTTTAATTCAATAAATGTTGTGTTTTGATATGATTTAATAAATTAATGTTTCAAATTTAAAACAATAAATTATATAATTATTATATTATATTATATCATATATTAATCGTTTTAATTAACATTGAATTAAAATAAAACATGTTATTAATTAAAAAATAATTAGAATGTATATATAAATAATTTATAAGATAGTTAATAAATGTTGTAATGGGGACACTTTTGAAAGTGTAGGTGAATTGCAGGTGTGTAGGTGGTAATTGCAAAAGCTGACGTGACACAGTTGAAAGTGTTGTAGGTGAATTGCAGGTGTGTGGAAGATAATTGCAAAAGCTGATGTGGCACAATTGAAAGTGTAAATGGATTGCAGGGATGTGGATGATCTAATAAATGAACTCTCATCATTTCTATGAATATCTCAATTGATTGGGTTACATTGATTATACAAATAGACATGATTGTATGTGAAATATACCATATATATATATAGAAAAATGACAAAACTAACCACTTTATATAACCCTCTTACACAAAATAACCAGTTTTTAGGGGTTTTACAAAACTAACCACACGGATCGCCCCCGGGGGCGATCCGTACTAGTTGGGGGGGAGGGGGGCGATCCGGCCTTTTTTTAAAAATTTCTTTTTTTCCACTTGGGGCGAGCCACGTCATCGGATCGCCTCTGGGGGCGATCCAGGCTTTAAGTATTTTTTTTTTGTAATACCAATTTCACTATAAATACCAACCTTCTATTTCATAAATTTTCACACATTCCCTTTCATTTCTCTTCTCATATATTCTACTCTCACAACCGTTAACCCATTAAACACAATCAACCATCACAAAACATGAAATCACGTCAAAGTGATGATATTTGTGTGTATCTTCGAAGTGGCGGTTAAAGCCCGTACGCATATATGCGTTAAAAATACGTACGTAAAATGTACGTGAATGTACATAAATATGCGTGCGTGTTAAAACCCGTACGCATATATATATGTTAAAATACGAAGTTTCAATTTTTGTACCGTTTATATCGCTTTTTTTTACGTAATGCATCTATGTATATATATATATATATATATATATATATATGTTACCGCAATTTATATCGTTTTTTTACGTTATGCATATATATATATATATATACATTACCGCAATTTATATCGCTTTTTTTTACGTTATGCATCTATATATATATATATATACGTTACCGCAATTTATATCGTTTTTTTACGTTATGCATCTCTATATATACGTTACCTCAATTTATATTGCTTTTTTTTTTACATTATGCATCTCTCTCTCTCTCTCTCTCTCTCTATATATATATATATATGTTATGGTGGAGGTTCAAACGAGAACCCATGTGATTTACGAGAACGCGAGAACAACCCAATAACCTCAAACTTTTTTAATTAATAAATTAACTTTTATTATATATAAATAATTTAATAAGGACAATAATGTAATTAAGTAATTTTTATAATTTTTATTTTATTTTAATTAACCATAATTATCTTTT
>NC_037529.1:63217908-63220099 GCF_001531365.2 Cynara cardunculus var. scolymus
TTCCATTATTACCCTTTTAATTTTATTTTTTTTAAATCTTTTTAAATTTTAATTTTAATTTAAAAAATCTTTTAATTTTATTTTTTATCACAATATGAGGTTATTGGGTTGTTCTTGCGTTCTCGTAAATCACAATGGTTCTCGTTTGAACCCTTCCCTATACGTTATATATATATATATATATATATATACGTTACCGCAATTTATATCGCTTTTTTTTACGTAAATGTAAGTAGGTATATATATACGTATATACATACGTACATACATACGTGAAGATACGTAAATATACGTACGAGTTTTAACCCGTACACATATATACGTATAAAATACGTATGTAAAACGTACATGAAGATACGTAAATATGCGTATGGGTTAAAACCCGTACGCATATATACGTTAAAAATATGTACGTAAAATGTACATGAATATACGTAAATATGCGTACGTGTTTACGAAGTTTCAATTTTTGTATCGTTTATATCGCTTTTTTTATGTAATGCATCTCTATATCATATTTATAATGAAATTGTCGTTTTTCATATATATATATATATATATATATATATATGTATGTATATATATATGCAGCGAAAGTGACGGTTTATTCGAAAGGTTTTAAATGGGGGTTGATATCCCCACTCCCTTTACGTCACTTTTCACCCCCTCCTCCTCACATCTTTCACTCACTCACACCCTCACATACTCACCGAATTTTTTAAAATTTTAATTTTAAAGTTACACTTTATATCCCTATAATTATTTAATTAATTCACTTTATATCCTTTCCTTTTAAATTTTTCATTTTACACTTTTATCAAATTAACATACATAATCGTATATCAATTAAAACATTTTAAAAAATACATTTTTGTTTTAACAAGTTACACCATTATAATCGTCTCGTTAATACTTTCGAAATGAGCCCAATATTGAATAGTTTTTGACTTAATTATATTATTATATATTATATATATTATGAAAAAATATTTTTAATATTTTTAATATTTATACTTTATACTTTTATAGTTATTTATTTAATTTATAGTACATAATTTATTTTTTCAATTTTTGTTTACACCATTATCACATTGAAAAACATAATTTTATATTAACTAAAATTAGATCTAACAACGAAATTAACCTCTCAAGAAGCATTTTCATAGTAAGAGGGGGGAGGGTTAAGGATTTACCCGGTGTGAGATATCACATTGTTCGAGCACAGGTTTAGGTTTGGCCTCAATGGAAAAATGAAATGGAGCACCTAACAACGCATCTTCACAGACCAAGAACTTGAATAGATTAACCATTTCTTTATTTTCCGATCGCCTGAGAAAAGAAAAAGCCTTAGGTATGAATATGTTAGATACCTGTGACTCGATTCTCGAGATTCAGGCGATTGCGGATGATATAACTAGTAAATATGTTCCTGATCCATTCAACACGCACAATTTCTTTTCCGTCATTACGACCCTTTATTCATCTTGTTCATCTTACATACTCATTTTTAATATACTATTTATTTTAACAAATTACACTATTATAATCGTCTCGTAAATCTCTTCGTAATGAACTCAATAATGAATATTATTTGATTTAATTATATTATTATAATCGTATTTTCAATACCTTTGAAATGAACACAATATTGAAAAAAATGTATCGATATTAATATTGAATTAACTGTTTAAAATTTCTCATTTTCTGTGTAATTTCTTTAATTTAATTTTTTTATTATAATTTAATTTAGATTTAATAATAAAGTAATTTATTTTTATTTAACAATATGATTTTTATAAGAATAATAATTAAATATTCTATTAAAATTCAATGATTATTCTAATTATATTTTAGTTTTTTATATTTAAAATGAGATGTTTATCCTGTACTTGATTATGTTTATCTGCAGTTAGTTATACAAATTAAAAAATAAAGCTTTAATAAGTTGTACTTATGAACAATTTACTTGTAATATGAAATTTTAAGTAATATGCATCAATATACAGTACTTCATGCATAAAATATTGTTTTTAAGAGTTTTTGTTAAATGCTTTATAATATAGTATTGATACTTACATTTTATACACTTATAGTTATTTATTTAATTTGTTTTATATACATTACTTTTTTCATTTTTTGTTGTATACCCTTATCAAATTAACATACATAATTGTATATTAACTAATATGGA
>NC_037529.1:63221100-63224826 GCF_001531365.2 Cynara cardunculus var. scolymus
TAATATTTTTTAGTATTATTTTTTTTATAGAATAAAAAATAATATTTGTAATAGTATATATTTATAATTAAATAAAATAATTAAAAAAAATTAATATAAAAAAAAAGACAAAAAAAAGAAGATTAATGATTACATAGGTATAAAGATGTCATTAGCCTTCCAGGTGCTATTGATACCCTCCTAAAATAAGAATATGCCGAGAATACTGAATTTGATGCAAGAAATGAGATGATTGATTACAATTATTGTTTACACAATTTTGACACACATAAAGTTTAGTGGGTTCGAGATGGTCATTGACTATAAAAGCTATAGACATGACTCATTGAATAGAGGGTTTTTGCCCCTGCTTCTCAAACACATAGATCCGTCCCTAGATACCACCATGGTCTAAGTTCAAAGAACGCAACATTCATTGTATACCTATGATTTATGAGAATGCGAGAACAGCCTATTAACATCATATTATTATAACAATGAAAATCAAAAGATTTTTTTAAATTTAGAATAATATTAAAAATAATGCAAAGAGTTTTGAGCGGGGAAGGATAATATTGGAATTCAAAGCGATAGAATTTAAAAAACGCGATCATAAACTCCGATTTGGGTGTGATAATCGATTGGTTCAGCTAGGGTTAGATCGATTCCTTGATTTGGGTGTGATAATCATGTGACCATGCAACGAGGTATTGACTACGAACCGAGTTTCATATGAGACGGTTCATATTTGGGTTCGACTACATTTGAGTGTGATAATCGTGTGATACACATGATGTATCGATTCAAGGTTTGTTTATCACAACTTTATCACACTTAGAATATGCATCGATCATTGTCGCTTGATTAGAACATTGTTTGGTTCGATTATCACATGATTATCACAAGAAATAGAAATCTGATTACACATTGTACAGTTCGATTAGAGTTCACGTATCATACGATTTTCACAGCCAAATACGAAATAGAGTATAACACGATTATCACAAGAAATCCAACTACGCATTGTTCGGTTTGATTAAGGTCCACGTATTACAAGATTATCATAAGAAATCTGACTACACATTGTTCTGTTTAATTAGGGTTCACATATCACATGATTATCAATTATCACATGATTATCACTAAATACGACTATACATTGTTTGGTTCGATTAGTTTCACATGTCACACAATTATTAGTGCCCAATCAGTAGCAATCATCACACAATACTAAAATCATGGGATAATTCCAATCAATTAAAATAAGATAAAAATTATAAATAAAAAAAATTACCTATAAGAAAAGAAACGTCTATCTCTAAAATTATACTAAAATATAAGAAATGCATGTGTATTTTTGCCAATAAGAAAAGAAACGTCTATTTCACATGTCATACAATACTAAAATAGTATATTGAATTATAAAAGAAACGTCTATCTCTAAAATTATAAAAACATTGAGTAAGCTGATAAAAAGTTAAAAAGGTCCACCGATAAAAGTTGGAATTTTGGATAAACATCGAAAGGTGATTTGAAAATTTGGATTTTATTTTTGACGGGCTTTCAAAATTGCCAAATTAGACAACATACTCAACTGAGAAATAAAAACTAAAAACATATTTGTTGGAAAAACTTTTTTAGTTGGGCCATAAAAATTGAGCCTGCAAAATAAAACTAAATATAAGAAATGCATGTGTATTTTTGCCGGTCGGTTTGGTCCAGACTGCTAAAAAGACATTTGAACTGTAAACTAGACCGAACTGAGCGGTTTGGCTGTTTTTCAAACCGGGCCAGATCGTCGTACCGCTCAAACCACCAAAAACGATCTGATTTGATGCTTGATTTAGCCAGTTTGAACAATCCAACGATTTTTTTAACACCTCTAAATATATTTTCCACTATTTTTTTTATTTCCATCTTCTCTCCTCTCTTTTCTTTGAAGATTTTTGGCATTTGGCAGTGTTTGGATAGTTTTCTTCAACAATAAATATCAACTTCTTTTTTTAATGAGTGGACATTTTTCGACTCACTCAGCGACTGAGACCAGCCCTGGAAGGGGGATGGTGGGATCAAATTCATGACCCGTCTTGTATTTGAACAAAGTCATTTCATCCCTTTTCAAACTGAGCTACACGCAAAAGGCTAAAAAAAAAAAAATTCAATTTTGATCCGTAACATGTACAGTTTTCAATAAATAGCGTCCATAAACTTCAAAAAGTCGGATTTGCTCCCTCATGTTTGTTAATTTCCAACGGTTTTTGTCCATCTGTTTAACATTCATTAACCTTTTTTATTAAGTTCAGTTAAATAAGGGATATCTTAGTCATTTTAACGATTTTTTTAATTCTATATTTTAAAATCATAAAACGTATTATATTTTTAATTTTTAATTGTAAAAAAAGGACAAACCACCACCTTTTATTTTTCCTCTCCTTTTGTTTTACAATAAAATATAATATGTTTCTTCTTATTTAATATAATGAAAATAGAGATGATTATATATATAAGGACCGAAATTGTTGAGAATTGATAAATATGAGGGACAAAATCCGAGGTTTTAAAATTCAGGGACCATATCTGTTAAAAATTGTAATGTTAGAAACAAAAATGGAACTTCACTTTTATTTATTTATTTACCATTTATGTCTTTAATAAACACGTGATAGTTGATATTAAAATGTTGCGATGAATAACAGAACACTGAATTTGGACGTAACACTATTTTTTACATTACATTTGGTGTTAAAATTTATAAATTGGTTATTCAAGTTTGATATTTATTGTATTTTTACTTTACTTTATTATATAATTGCCTTTTAATTTTATTTGATGCGTATATTATCTTATAAGTTAGATTTATATTGATTTTTACTTTTACTGAATTTTAGTTTTTGTGTATTTAACTTGATTAATTTAGAGCAAAATATACAAAATAGCAATCTACTTTCATAAATTTCTTTATTATAACAATATACTTTCAATTTTTTTTATTACAGCAATGTATTTTCAAATACATTAATTAATCATTTATGAGAACGATATACTAATTTTAGTTCATATATAATCTATATATATCTATAAAGCAAAATCATGATAGGTTGAAGTGACATCTCCTCGATGCAAAGATCATATTTTTCTCTTTTTTCCACATTTTGACTTTTTTTTCTTAGTAATTTTGCAAATTAATGTTTACATTTAACTCAAAAACTCTTCCCTTTCTCTTGGTATGTTTCACCTTCAATATTTAAATCCAATTAATTTTCACATTTAACTCAAAAACTCTTCCATTTCTCTTGGAACGTTTCAACTTCAATATTTAAACCCTTCAATCTTTGGTTTTTTTTTCATTTATGTGTTCTCCATCTCCATGTACGAGCTTTAAATTACTGGTACGCTCTCCCCTCTTCTTTTCCATCTCTCATCTATGGCAAAAGAGTATACACGAGTTTATCATTATATGTAAGAAGGCATTGGAACTTCGATTAAGAAGAAGTCTCCATTGAGGCTTTAGAATTTTGTGAGAATTTTGATTGTTTTTGTTTTTGTTGTAGATTCACTTTTGTTTTTATGTTTTTTATGGTTTTTTAATTTGTAATTTTGTAAGGAAAAACACCAACAATAAAATGACATTTTTAGACATCACAATCTAATTTTCTTTTTCTCGAACTTTGTTTTTTTTATTGATGTAATTATTATCAAAACATTAAATTAATTAGACTATTCATTTTCGTTGGTTACACCCAATTT
>NC_037529.1:63225176-63228894 GCF_001531365.2 Cynara cardunculus var. scolymus
AATTAACGAATATATAAATAATCATTATATTTAGAAACTCACTTATATAAATGAAATTATGATTGATATGTATAAGTCTATTTACATAATAGTTGAATATAATAATACTATATTTACTAAATGACAAAAAACACGAGTTTCAATCATTTTTTAGTACAACATAATAAGAAAGACAAGATTAACTGAGGTTGTTCAAACAAACTTAAGACAACTAAAAGGTATTACCGTAGCAATTGGGGTTATGGATTTTCAGTTTATGGAGGGTAGTATGGGACTCGTAGTCGGGGAGAAAATTACCCGTTTGATTGAATACGCGAAGTTGGGATCATAAAAGTTAGTTGAGAAATTGTGAAATTGGATTTTATCGACAGTGCAACTCTCGTACTTTGCCAATGTATAACTCACAATCTGTAAGTCGTAATAAGCTCGTATCTTGCAACCACTTTCATGAAGGGTCGAAAGTCAGTTATGACTCTAATTGGCTCGAAACAGTGTGTTTTCGAGGTTGTTTACATTGTATTTGGGATTAATTTGTTTTTTTTGTAAAATTCGTATAAAATATATGGATAATCAAAATGAGGTGGGTAGATTCATATATCAAAGGTAATATTGATTCTTATTAATTTAATATATAAATGTGATCATCGATTCATTTAGCTAACTTCAATAATTTTAAAAAAAATTATCGTCATCGCGCAACGTGCGATGTCAAACACTAGTGTTTATATGTGTGAACTAACTATAAACAATTTAATTGCGGTCAAAATAGTATATTAATATATTTTATATAAAAAGTAATTTTAAAAATAAAAATTATACGAGTATAATTTGTAAAATTAATAGATATAGACGTGTTACTAATTAAAATTCTAGATAACCATAATAAAATAAGAATACTGAGTTTGATGTAAGAAATGATGTAATGGATTAAAGTTAACACTTAAATAGCGTAAAATAGTGTAGTGGATTGAAGATGGTCTTAGACACCACATAGGTGGTGTCTGATTTGTTTGAACTTGACTCCAAATGTCAAAAGTACCAGGAGGTTTCAGGTTCAAATCCAAGGAGAAATAAAAATCCCCTTGTGGCTACGGAGGTTCAAATGCGGTGACTCCGAGCTATTTGCAAAGCAGGTGCTCGCACTGAGATTAGTCGCCTCGCATAGTGGGTTAGATATCCAGGTTAATAAAAAAAAAAAACTAAGGACCCAACTCGTTAAACACAGAATTTACTTCTTAAACACACAGATTCGTCCTTGGATATGATTATGGTCCAGGTTCAAAGAATGCAACGGTAAATATGTAAGGTTATGTGTTTAAAGTTGTTCAGTTGTCTGTACATTAAAAGAATGTTCAATTGTACCATCATATGAACAAGAAAATATGCTTATACTCTCTTAATGCTAAAAACGCCCATAAAATATGGTTGTTTATGTTTTCCTCTATCTTTTTACTTCGATCTTCTCTCCTCTCTTTTCTTTCAAGATTTCTGGTATTTGTTGGTGTTTTAACTTTATCTTCAACAAATTTAAATTTTACTCAGAAAAAATGATTTCGGTTAACATAAAAGACTTGCGGACAACCATGCAATGGAGGTATTAGCAAAAAAAAAAAAAAAAACATCTCCTTTTTACATCAAAAACAAACTAAATATATATATATATATATATATATATATATATATATATATATATAGGGCCAGGTTCAAATGTTAACCAAAGTTTTTGTGTTAATTTTGTTAACCGATCTTGACCATTCAATCTTTCAATAAACGGCTGTGATTAATTGTCATACCCCGCTAAAGCGGAAACACGAGGTATGGCAGGKAGAGTCTCATAGCAATAGAGTATAAATAACACCACCATACATTAAAATTTCATTACATCACAATCCAGCGTTTACATTCCCAAAACGACAAGTTTGTAAATTAATAAAAAAATTTCAAAGGTGATGATTGAAACACGACTTCTTTTAAATGCCACCATGTGCCTTTCTTACCCCTGAAAAGCACGTTAAAACAAGTGTCAACTACAAGAGTTGGTGAGTTTACAGGTTTTCATTGTACAACAAATCTTTATGCAATATCTAGTTCGAGTAAGTCTATTACTTACTCACAACAACTTTCATACGTGTAGCACTTTTAACGAGGCACAATGTACTTCAAGTAATTTTAAGTGTTGGACCACTACTAAACCTGCGACAACTACGCCCTTTATACCGAACTACCTCAACGGTGGTGTTTAAACCACATGTGTAGAACCCGTGTTTTAGTTAAATACACCCATACTCGTCAATAAAAGGTGGAATTGTCAATCCAAATAGCGCTATCCATTAAACTATCGGCTCATACGAGTTAATAAGTAGTGTAACCAAGTGGGACTTTTTAATTAACCCAAACACAATTTTTACTAGCGTACATAGTGTTAGTGCTCGTATTCACAATTTCATTTTAATGCATATTTCATATTATCAATTTGTATTCACGATTTAATCACATTGTATATTTCATACAATCATCAACTACTTTTATACGTGCTTTTCCCCCAAATAACGATGAATTTAAAAAGGGGCCGTGAATACTCACCTTTTCTTTAACGGAGAAGATGGTTGAGTGAACAAATGGTACGTCTTGGTAAAGTCCTTTTAGTGAATCCCTATAGAAAATGAACGGTTGTCAAACTCTTAAAGGTTAAGGTTACTATTCTACCTTTACGTCTTATAAATGCCTCTTTATGTTCTTAAGAATAAAAATCAAGTTTTAAGCACTTTATATGCTTATTATAGGGTTTATGGTTTAAGAGTACAATCTTTAGTGGTTTTAGGAAATCATGCATGCTGACAGAATCTTTGTGACTCAATAATGTCCATGGTTCACCCTCATCCAAGAAGTATATTTTTCCAAACTTTTTATATGTTTTAGTATACTGAGTTAGGATCATTATGACCAAAAATCAAGATTTTTGGATAAGTGGAAGGGTCTCAAACAAATTTTACCACAACAGTGATTACAGCTTTCAAAGCAGAAAACCCCTTCTTAATGTTACACCCTTTTAAAGGAGTTATACTTATTATTTTATAGCTTTTCCAAAAAGAGTCACTATATTTGGATGTATAGTTTGGGAGTTATGGCTGTTTAAACATGCATGTAGAAATCTGTCAAGTCTGGACAGATTGTACACTTATTTTGTAAAAATCGGTTGAACCCCCAAATCACCATGTTTTTGGGTGAGGCTAGACTCTTTTGAAAGCTAACACTTTAATCTATACTCCAGAGGTAAAATTTCATGATCTTTGATGTGTATTCTAAGAGTTATAGATGAACAATGAGACACAAAATTTCTGACCGACCACTGTTGCACACCAAATTTGTTTTGGGTGTTGTGAGGTCATAAGGTCATATTTTCTCATGATTCCACTTGGGTTTGAAAACTAATACACAAAATATTTTTGAGGAAAAAGATTCATACTTATTGGGTCAATACACAACCAGATATGGTCGTTCCCAACTCATGCAATGAATCTGTCCAGAAGAAGAGTCATTCTTTTATGCTAAAATGGATTTTTATGCATCACAATTTCCAAAAATGATGATTTTATGAAGAAGATCACTCTACTATTCAATATTAAAGTAAGAATATATAAAATACAATATTCTTGGTAACAAAAATGAAAGAGAACTCAGATTCCATAAGAGACACAAAAATGCAAGAAATGAAGGG
>NC_037529.1:63228949-63233087 GCF_001531365.2 Cynara cardunculus var. scolymus
AGGGTTTTTCTTGCTTTTCAAAAGTTCTAGATGGTTAGGTCACGGATTTTCACCATATTAAGAACATTTTTCATGTCTTTGGTGTAAAATCTACCCTTAGAACTTAGAATGAAGAACACCTCTTCTTTGCATACTTAAAAGTATGAAAATGACAAGAAAATGGCACTAAAAGTGCATAAAATGAAGTCAACTATATGATTTTCTTAGAAAACCGGTATTCTCTATAACCTACCGCTCTGATACCAAATCTGTCACACCCCGCTAAAGCGGAAACACGAGGTATGGCAGGTAGAGTCTCATAGCAATAGAGTATAAAGAACACCACCATACATTAAAATTTCATTACATCACAATCCAACGTTTACATTCCCAAAACGACAAGTTTGTAAATTAATAAAAAAAAAAATCAAAGGTGATGATTGAAACACGTAGTTATAAAAATCGACTCTAACGAGGATGTCAACACATATAGCATATCATGAGTTTGAGATTTGCAACAAAGCATTGAAAAGAGGATGCACACGTAATCAAGTAGACACAAGCTAATCTCGAGAACTCTTACGAATGGGATTAACAAAGTAACACTCGATTCACTCCTTGGGTTAAAGTGTATCGCTCAAATCGTCACTATATAGCATGTACCTACCATATACTTGAAAAGTCTCTCACTCTCCACTACCTGATAAATTGCATGCTTATAAATCAAAAGGTCTTAAAAGGTGTAATGAAAAACAAGGCTTTGGGTACGGTAGGGAGTTATATAGGGAAAGTGACTAAGACCTAACACCAACGGAGAATCCGGCTACTCAACTGCACTTTATTTTTATTTTCACAAAGGACTTTTGCATCTATCTTTGAAGCTCATTCCTTTTCGGACGATAGGGAATATAAATGAAACGCTTATATTCAACCGTATCGTCATTTTCGTCGTCTATTTTTTTTATTGACGACGTAATTTTTTTTTCACATATGTATATATATGTATATTTGTTTTTTCTTTGAATTTTCTGTTTTTTTTTAATTTCCTTCCCCGACATACAACTTCTACTTTCAAGTATACAGAGATATTGGGATCACTCCATTGGTGCTTAGTCGGGTGAGTCGCGTTTGGATTGATTTATGATGTGGGTGACAAACGAAATAGGCTAAGGCTCAAAGTGGTTTAACACAAAAATGAGCAAACGATGGCCTTTATCATGTTTATTAACATGTAGTTATCATGTAGTCTTAAGGAGAGAGAAATCAAGTTCTAGAGATGCATATCTAGGCATGACGCAATCACACAAGAAATGAATTTGAGATTAATATCAAGTGTTTAGTCTAAATAAGCTCAAAATCTCACAGTGTTCAAAACTAACTCAAGAGATTAGCAATAGTTTACTTTGACCGAAATGCTACCACTAATCAACTCTAAGTGTTATCAATCAAACTCAATCATGCTATACATGCATCCAAACTCATTGTCATCAACAATTTAAGCTCATTAAAAGCATGGTAACACATTGTCAAAATGGACAAAGACCCTCATTTAAGCACAAAATTTGCAAAAAGCAAAAATTTGACCCCTAAAACCATTTATATACCCAATTCATGCAAATAACCCCACCCCCACACTTAATTCATACATTGTCCTCAAGGTATGCAATAAGTAGAGGACATTCTAAACAATGAAGGAAAAGAAACAGAAAACTCCCCTGATTTGATGAGTGACCTCCCAATGTAAGAATCCGTGGAGATGGGCACGTCTCTTCAAGCGTCCAACATTTGGGGTGAACCTGAGAACATAGAAATCTAAGAGTGAAACTAGAGAATCTAAAAACAAACTAAATAACTGAAAGCAATAAATAACAAGAAATGGAAATTCGTGGGTTGCCTCCCACGCAACGCCTTTCTTTTATGTCTTTGGCTAGACCATACTCGGTTCAATTCTCGTAGTTTGGCGTGTCCAAAGCTACCCTTTCTAATTCCCTTCCATCAAAGCCTTCATAGAATGACTTTAGGCTATGGACGTTAACTTTGAAAATCTGCCCCGTAGATAGACTTTGTATCTCTACTGCACCCTGCTCAAAAACAGTTAAAACGACAAAAGGTCCTATCCGTCTGGACTTTAATTTACCGGGAAATAACTTTAATCTAGAGTGATAGAGGAGAACTTTCTGACCTTTAGTGAAAGACTTACGTGAAATATGAGAGTCATGAAACGCCTTGGTCTTCGCTTTATAGATGCAAGCATTTTCGTAGGCATCGTTCTGTATCTCCTCTAACTCTTGAATTTGAAGCTTCCTATGCGATCCCGCTTCATCCAAATCCATATTGCACGTCTTCACCGCCCAATATGCCTTGTGCTCTAATTCCACCGGAAGGTGGCAAGGTTTACCATACACCAACCGGAAAGGAGACATACCTATAGGCGTCTTGTAGGCCAAACGATAGGCCCACAAAGCGTCAGTAAGCCTTAAGCTCCAATCTTTCCGGTCGGGATTCACAGTCTTCTCCAAAATGGACTTGATCTCTTTATTTGATACCTCGGCTTGTCTGTTTGACTGTGGATGGTAGGTGGTGGAGATGCGGTGGATAACCCCATACTTCTTGAAAAGCGCACCGATGACCTTATTGCAAAAATGGGTGCCTCGATCACTGATGATGACCTTGGGCGTCCTGAACTGGAAAATAAGTGAGATTTGACAAAATCTGCAACTACATGAGAATCATCAGTTCGAGTGGCCTTTGCCTCAACCCATTTTGAGACATAGTCAACGGCCAAAATAAAATAAGGATTACCACAAGATGCGGGAAAAGGTCCCATGAAATCCATGCCCCAAATATCAAAAATCTCATATACTAGCATAGGAAATTGGGGTATTTGATTTCGGGAACTAATGTTTCCCGTCATTTGGCACTTCATGCAACTCTTACAAAAGCGATAACAATCTCGCATAAGGGTCGGCCAAAACAACCCACACTCAAGTACCTTCCGGTATGTCAGCTTATGGCCGAAGTGGCCCCCGCATGCATGGGAGTGACAAAACTGTAAAATAGATTGAAACTCCCCTTGGGGCACACATCACTGGATAACTTGGTCCGGACAACGTTTCCAAAGGTACGGCTCGTCTCACATGTAGAGACGAGCCTCTCTCCTAATCTTTTCTCTATCGGGTCTAGATAACTCACMTGGGAAGCTCTTTGAAACCAAATAATTAACAATGTCTGCATATCAGGGGGTTTCGCCCGAAACAGAGAAAAGGTGCTCATATGGAAACTCATCAGTGAGTGGGCTTGGCTCTCCATCCAATACTAGCCGGCTAAGGTGGTCAGCAACAAAATTTTCAGCTCCGCTCTTATCTCTAATCTCCAAATCGAACTCTTGGAGTAAGAGAATCCACCTTATCAACCTCGGCTTTGCGTCTTTCTTCTTGAGCAGGTACTTCAATACGGCATGATCTGAAAAGACAATCACTTTAATGCCAAACAGATAAGATCTAAACTTTTCTAAAGCAAAAATAACTGCTAGCAACTCTTTCTCGGTGGTTGAGTAGTTGCATTGTGCACTATCAAGTGATCGTGATGCATAATAGACAACATAAGAGCTCTTACCGTCTTTCTGTCCCAATACCGCTCCAACGGCATGATTGCTAGCATCACACATAATCTCAAATGGCAATTGCCAATTTGGAGGTCGGATGATAGGGGTATAAGTAAGCATATCTTTCAATAAATCGAATGAACTCTTACATACCTCATTGAAGACAAAGTCTACCTCTTATTGTAGAAGTTCACAAAGGGGTCGAGTGATCTTCAAGAAGTCTTTAATAAAACGCCGGTAGAAACTTGCATGATCGAGAAAAGAACGGACCTCTCTAACACTCGAGGGGTAAGGCAAGGATTTTATGACATCGATTTTTGCCTTGTCAACCTCTATACCCCTTTCCGATATAACATGACCAAGTACTATACTGTTGATCCTCTCTCTCAGTGATTTGATGATAATCCCTTTTTCCTTTCGATGTATTTCTGTATCTGTAATTTCAGTTCCAGTGATCATACACTGAGCTTGTTCAGTGATTGCTGAAGAACTTGTTTTGAAATTCATTCAGAGACAACGATACTTCAAGAAAACAACACTCACACCAAAGATCCT
>NC_037529.1:63233187-63247728 GCF_001531365.2 Cynara cardunculus var. scolymus
AATTTATATTAATTACTAATTAATAATTATTAATATTAGTGATATTTAAAATTTATTAATATTTATTTATAATTAATAGTAATAAATAATAATTAGAAAAAATGACAATAAACTATCAAAACGTTACTCTAAGTAGGTTTCAATAAGTTAGCTTATAAGGTAGCTTATCTGCGTCCAAATATGTATCCAAAAATTAAATTAGTTTATAAACTAACTTATGAGGTAGCTTATTTTGCCAAACAGTGACTAAATATTGAGTAATAAATGATTTATTGATTTTATTTGAAGTATTTATATATTTTAAAAATAAATGTTTATAAAACCCAACAAACTTTTTTCATTTTGAATAGTTTAGTTCTTAAACTATTTTTTTGAATGAAAAAACCATTAAAATTTTGATTTTTGAATAAAAAAATCATTAAACTTTTGATTTTGATTTATTAAGTCTCTGAACAATTTTTTAATAAATAAATCATCGTACTTTTAAAAATTGGTTACCTAAATACTTTTAACACAAAAAAAGTTATATTAACTGACTAGTAAAAGTTCGATATTTTTTTTAAATTCAAAATTTTAACTATTTAAAATGTTAAAGTTTAATGGTTTTTTCATTCAAAAAATAGTTCAGTGACTTAATCCTTCAAAATAAGAAAGTTTAATGTTTTTTTCATTTAAAAAAATAATTTAAAGACTAAACCATTTAAAACAAGAAAGTTTGTTGAGTTTTTTTTAACTTTTCCCTATTTTAATGTTATGCTTTGACTTTATATATTATTTTAATGTATTTATTGGTATCAATTTATTGTAATTTAATGTGTAATCATTTTAAAAGTTTATTGTTATTAAATGTTTGCAATATGTGATAGTATTTAATTTATTATTAAATAAAAGAAAATTATACAAAATAAGATGTACTTAATATTATGGTATATATATACACACGTATGTACTATGAATACAAATTAATTCCCGAGTAAATAAGTATAAGGGGCCGTTTACTAAACACTTACTTGGTAAGTGCTTACCGGATAAATTTTCTCATCGGATGAACATGAGAAGGGCCAAGAATCTTACCGGATAAGAGCGATTGGAGTGATGGAGAGTCTTATCCGGTAAGTGAGGATGACGACTCTTACCCAGGTAAGCACTTACCCAGTAAATTGTTGCATTCGATATGTTTTAATGTACTAAAATCTTACGCACCAAAATAAATCATAGTGTTGACTCCTATCGGTAAGCGCTTACCGGGTAAGCAATTGGGTAAACGGCCCCTAAGATATAAATATGCATGATCATTTCAACCAAGTAAATAGTATTAAGTTCACAAATTAATCTGAGTCGTTCATTTTCTATCTACGGCTATGATTAAATGGTGGAATTATGAAATTAATAAAATGAAAAAAAAAAATTTGAATTAAATAGAAGAGAATTTGGAACAAATTATATTTATTTTTAAAAGATAATTATGTTTTATTTTTGGAAAATAGTCATCAATTAACCAGTCTTTCCCCTCTCCCCATCGAACTTTGTTTTAGTATGATGTTTGTTTTAAAAATCTCTTCTCTACTTTCTCCAACAAACCTTATTCCGGTGAACACCACGTGAATACATGACGCACACTGTGATATCCTTCATAAAATAACGAAAAAAACATAGTGTGATATACTTCGTAAAGCAACACTACCTGATACATCATGATACGCTTCATAAGACAACGAAAATACATTGTGTTACACTTTGTAAAACAACGAAAACACATTGTGATACACTTTCCAAAACAACAACACACTATGATACACATCCTAAAATAACGAAAATATACACTATGATATACTCTGTCTACATAGTTACAAACTTCACATAGTTTTGTGGTTTGTTTCTCTTTAAATATCAGAAGACAGTTAAGAGTGAAATGCATTTGGTACTGGATGGATTATAAGAACATTTACATCATTTTGAATATGAAATGAAGGTAAATCAACATAAATGAGTATAAAAATTAAGGGAAAAACCTATAAAGAATTAAGAAAACAACTCACATATTAATACAATGTATAATAATCACAATATAGTACGATTTCTTGATATCCAAAGCAATGATAGAATTCAGAGACACAATCAACGCCTTCCCCTCCATACTATGTCTACTCATCCAATCATCTTCATTCAAGTCCAAAGGATTTCTCATTTCAAGAATCAACCCATCTCGTGATTCGCAAACTGCAAATCGCCACACCGATCCCCATAAATTGTTACTGTTTTATGTGAAGAACCAGTGTAACACCAGGAATATTTGGTAAGTGAGATTTCAGGTTTACTTTTTCTTCTATCATTAAAATAGTCATAGGTTAGTTTCTTGAAATTAGATTATTTGGAGTACCATATTTTAGGCAAGACAATGGCTCAAGTGGGCAAAAAGTGAGAAAAACCTCGGTATGAGTCTGGCTATTTTGCCCGACAATGGTGCCAGTGGCACAATAACATGGGATCGCCCCAAGGGGAGGGGACTTGGTATAATCCGAGCAATAGTGTCTGCTTTAGTGCAATGGGCAGGATCGCCAACTTCCCCAACACTAATAAAACCCCAACTCCGTTTTGGACGATTCCTTTTGTTATGGATTCGTATTTTCAAACTCCTCAAGATGGAAAGGTATGCCTATAACCAACCATCTCTTAACCTAGGTTTTGGTTCTTTTCACCCCAACCCTTATTTCTTATCTTGGGTTGTTTCTGTATGTTTTGGGAGTAAAGGAAGTGTTATTGAGAAGCTATACATCATAGATCTAAAGTCTAGCTTAGGGATTTCAAGTCTTCCTAAATAAAGCTTAAGATTTAGGGTAAAACCTTGTTGATCCTCTCTCTCAGTAATTTGATGATAATCCATTTTCACTTATACGTTGTATTTATGTTTTTGTATTTTCAGTTCCAGCTATCTTCACTGAGTATGTTCAGTGATCGTTGAAGAACTTGCATTGTAAATCTATCATAGACAACAATCCTTCAAGAAGACAACACTCACAYCAAAGAACCTTCAGCAACCGTCGAAGATTGAAACTGAAGATTAGAGACTGACGAGTACGTGATCTAAAGCGGTATTCAGTGATTACAAGTATGTCTACATATGTGTGAAGACTGCTCAAACTTCAGCGAATGATGATGAGACCTTCAAGTCATTCCAGCATTCAGCGATCAGAGGAAGTTTGCTTAGCACGATTGTTGTTGTCTTGTCCTTATGCACACAAAGGACAAAACCTATTCCCCTACAAAAGTTAGTACGATACGGAGCCGATTAGTCAACTCTTTGTCCACCAACTTTAGGTAAGGATGTCTGCTCATGAATAGTGTTTTGTACTATTCACTGTGGCAAAGGACAAGTCTTTCACTTAAGGCTTGACATGCTCTCTAACCCTACCTTATTGCATTAAATGAACATTTAATGCACTGGGTATAAATAGAAGTTTTTCTTCTATATGCAGAGAGCGCACATCTCTTTCTCTAACCCCAATTCTTACTTCAAGCATTTTCTAGCTTAAGTAAATGATCTTCCTTATAGCAACTTCTTTTCTTGTATTCGCTAAAGCTTTGTGTGTAACCAAAGATTGTTTAGATAGGTTTTCATTACCTTATCTTTTCGCAAACAATCTTGTAAAATCTGTATTGATCTTCTCTATCAATATATATTTTAAATTTGAAAATACTATGTTTGTATTCATCCCCTTCTTTTACAAACATGTTATATTTAAATGAAGATGTGATAAATGTAAATCATACCCAAACTCATTATTGAGTTATTTAAACCGAACAAATGTCTCTAAGGGTGCGTTTGGTATGCAGACTACATGAGACAGGACGGAACAAAAAAATAGTCTCATATTGACATGCCATGGACAAAAAAAACATAGGACAAGGTGGGATTATTTTTAATTTTAGTGGGACAAATCTTGATATTTCTTGTTCCACCAAAAAAGGTGGAACAACATTGGACTAAAGTTAAAATGACAATATTTTGATTGATTTGTTGTCATTTTACAATTATTATATGATATAAAATAACATTGAACAACATTTAGGGGTAATATGGTCATTTTAATAATTTTGTCCCGTCCTGTCCTAGTCGTACCAAACATAGGACAGACAATTAGTCTTGTCTCGTCCCATACCGTCCCGTCCTGTCCTGTCTCATCCAGTCTGCATACCAAACACTACCTAAAAGTCAAATGGATTGGAATGTAAACCCTCAAATTTGAAAAATAGTGTCTAATCAAAATTTCTGTTAATACATCAAATAAGGATTTGATCTCTTACTAAAAGTCAACAATTGATTACTTATATTAGAAATCTAAGTTTTAACATCAATAAAAATAGACTCCAACCTTTACAAAAATCTACATTACGGGACGGGTATTACTAAAACCCAAAGACCGACGCTATCTCTAATAATACTAAAGTTATCTCTCTGATTGGTTAACTCCTTTTTGTGCCTCTAGCCAACACACATCTCATTACAGTGATGCTTGTACCTTTCCTCCAAGGACCTGATGCATATGTTGACAAATAAAAAGGTTAGACTTAACGCCTAGTATACTCAAACATTTTTCATCAGTTATAGAAAACGGTAAAACGGAAAGAATATTGTTTAAATTACAATTCTTAATGTGAAATGTATTTGAATGACAGTGACATCTTTCCTAAAACCCACCATCTTCGTGATAGAACCCCATTAATTAAAATTCCCATCAGATAAGGGACCAAAAACCCAATACTCATACAAAAGGTAAATAAGGACTAATATCCAAATACTAAAAACATGGATAAAATTATATTATCCAAAACAATAAGACATGGAGGGGATCTATTACATCAAAACAACAAAATTTCGGTTACTCGCCAAAACCCAAGAAATGTTAAAACATGGATATTACACTATCCAAAAGTAATAATGAACAGGGGGGGACCCGTATCCTCTTAGCAAGATACACCTCAAGAGTCGGTTGACCTTAGTGTTAATTCTCACGAATGCACCCAAAGGCCCGGCACACTTAGGGGTCGTGTACTAAATACTTATTTGGTAAGTGTTTACCAGATAAATTTTCTTATCGGATGAACATGAGAAGGGCCCAGAATCTTACCGGATAAGAGCAATGAAAAGGATGGAGAGTCTTACCCGGTAAGTAAGGATAACGACTCTTACCCAAGTAAACATTTACCCAATATCTTGTTGCATTCGATATGTTTTAATGTATTAAGATCTTACGCATCAAAATAAATTATAATGTTGACGTCTATCAATTAGCACTTACCGGGTATGCATTTTGGTAAACGACCCCCTTAGTGACTACCCCTAATGGCAGCACCTCAAGCGACAGAGGTTCTAGTGCCTGCCACCAAGACTACATCTCAAGATTCACCCCTCCAGTGACTACTTGAAGAGTCCAACTATTCATATAAAAACAAGTAGGGGGATATTCATATATTTTCAAATAGGGATATATGCTTTGCAACTCAAAATGAAAGCCGAGTGGTTCAACCACCATCCCCAAGACTGACTTGCATGCCTATGAATCCAATGCATTACCGTCTAAATTACATAACCCCAAATGAATGACCAACACAGTCAAACATGTAATATACAAATAAATATGCCATAGTTGCATATAATAACATAGAACAAATTAAACCGGACAAATGTCCCCAAGACTCATCCGAGTTAAAACCGAGTCAAAAGTTCAACAACTCGATTGACTATATAATAAAAGTAATCAAAAGCAATAAAACATATTTAACCGACGTTTATGCAATTACATGCTCCAAAGACCCATTAATAACTCAAAATGCATCATTGGTTAAGAAAAAATATTTTCCAATTAAAACCATACCCTTTATATTTTCAAGGTCACATAACACAACTATACGCATTTTCTAAACCAGATACACTAAAAATGCATTTATCAATACTTTCCATTTATGAAATAAATCATCAAAAAGACTTCACACTTATGATTTAGTTATCAAAATGTCTAAAACCCCAAATACATACATTTATCAAGATTTATATACCCATTGTACAAAAATACAAATCTCATCAAATAATAACCACATTTTATAAACATCAAAATAGACATTTTTGACACGTACATAGTTTTAGCAAAACAACGCCTTGCTATGTTAGGTTAAACATAGGTTCCAAATCCATCTGTAGCTTCCACAATGATGATGACTTTAGATCCGGAACACCTGTATCTAGGAACTTTATCTAAATCTCAATTAAGCCTAAAGATGTACCAAAAGTAACCCCAAAATCAAATCCATACAATTCTTAGCCAAAATATCAAATCACCCGGAACACCCAAAATGATCAAAAACTCAATATAATGGAGATACACCAAAAGGGATGTTCTAGGAAGTTAAAATGAAAGCTTTTAACAAGAATAAGGGTTAGAAATGTTAGGATGACTTACAAATCGTTTTTAGGAAGAACCCAAAAACTAGGTAAAGAATGGTGGAAATGGAGATAAAGTAGATGAACTCAGATCTTGGATCTAAACTTGAAATCTTGATGTTTAGGAGCTCTTAAATGCTTGGAAAAAGGTAAATAAAAGCACTAGAAAGTCCCCAAATCGAGTTTGAATGAGGAAGCTATGAACTCCAATGGAGAAGATGAGATGGTGAAAGGCTTTCAGTATAATTCGTGCACTCTAGGAGAAATCAATGTTTATAACTGACAGTGGAGCTTCCAAGATCGTGCCTTAGGATATTCTTGACCGAAGTGAAAGAGAGTGGGAGAAAGTAGATTGAATAAAATGAGGAAGAAAAAGGCCAAAAATCGGTTTTATACAGCAAAAATCGTACAACTCGAATTCTACCAGTGTAGTCTTGACCGAAGTGAAAGAGAGTGGGAGAAAGTAGATATAATAAAATGAGGAAGAAAAGGGCCAAAAGTCGATTTCACACAGCAAAGCCGATACAACTCGAATCTGCTAGTGTTTCACGTCTGGGGTCGATTCACGCTCGGGGAACGACTCAGGTGCCCATACCCGATTTTCTGTTGTCGTTTCACACGCAGGGGGGGTTCATGCCCGAGGAGTGTTTTGAAACCAAATGGCTTCCTTCACTCCTAAATTCATATTCAAACATCCACACACTTCCTAAAACTTAATTATCAACATTCTTAGGATAAAAGAAGTATAAATAAGAAAACTTCATAATTTTTACTTACCTTAATTTTTCGGGTGTTATATGAAATCAAGCCAATAAAACTCCATACTTACTTGACTATAAAATAAAAGTCGACGTAAACCAATAAGTGGAAAATACTCATTGCTTAAACAACTTATAAGCCAAAAGGTTTGAAACCATCATTACAACTCAAAAGTCAAATAATATCCCAAAAACGAGTATTTATCCCAAATTCAAGTCGATAAACTCTTCCACTTGGTTGACTAGTCCTAGAATGAGTCATTATAAATTGCATAATGCATTCGAAGTGTTTAATAAATCTCATAACTCAAAATAACACAAATCCAACAAACTCAAATCATATATAATTTCAAATGATTCATAAACTCAATATATCAATAATACATTAACATCAATAATCTCTATATGCACAACAAATCATCAAAATCCACATATTTGATGATTTGATATTAAAATGTCCAAAACCCTAAAATATAAGTATTTATCAAGATTTTTATAAAATCAAATGTACCAAGGCCTAGATTTCACCAAACAACGCCGCATTTGATAAATCTTAAGGGAAACACTTAAAACTTCAAAATATATATTTTTGACATGTAAAAAGTTTTCACAAATGAACTTGAACTTACCTTGCTAGAGTTTTGCTAAATCTAAGTTTTACCCCAGATCTTGAGCTTCATTTCGTGAAGACTTGAAATTCACAAGCTAGCCTTTAGATCTAAGCAACAAAGCTCTCAATAGCCTTACTCCCGAATCATACACAAAGAAAACCCAAGAAGAAATTAGAGCTGTTGGAGCAAATGGTTCAAACCTTAAAATCGAGAAACGATAACTATATTTTACCTTTAGCTTATAAGAATGAATCTCACCAAGATTACGATGAAATGCTGTAATTTTGTGAATTTCGTTGGGGTTCACTATCAAATAAGGTAAATAAATGTGTGAATATGGGTAAGTGTGGCAATTGTTGAGGTTTCAAGTTTTTTTTTAAAGTATATAATATTTATATAGGACAAATACTTATGGAAAATCCTTAAATTTGCTGAGGTTTGAACATGTATCCTTTTGGGAGGCTGGGCTTTACTGTAATTTAGATACATAGACCAATAACCATTTGATGAAGTTTCAAATTTATGGATATAAAAGTCTGAGATGAAAGTAAGGGCTTTTGATTGTGGATCAACGGTACCTTAGAACCAAATTATGAGATATATAATCCAGATAAGATGTTAAAAAACCCAAAATAGTTGATTTAAAAAAAATTTAGAGACTTAATCGTTCAAAATATGAAAGTCCATTGGGTTTTTTCGCACTTTTTCCATTATTTTACCACATTAACCAGTTTTATAAGTCATACGGATGTATTTAACAGGTTTTAGAAAGTTCAAGGAGTTATTTAATAAGTTTTAAAATGTCAAAGTATTTATTTGTTTCAAAAAATTGTCCAAGAACTTAATCATTCCAAATACTAAAGTCTATTAAATTTTTTTAGATTTTTTCATATGCATTAATAAATAATACTTCATACATAAAAAATAGTTTTTAAGAAATCTGTCAAATGTTTTACAATATAACTAGAAGGGTACTAACGCAATGCAGCGAGATACATCTTGATTTAATGTTTCGTTTTATATTTTAGGTCTATCAATGTTATAATGCGATTTTATGTGGTTTTGAGAAGAAAAAAATTGTTTTCCTTTTTTAATGAAATATAAATTTGAAAATATTATAAAATATTGAAAAATATAATCGATATTAGTATCAAATTAACTATCTAAAAATTCTTTTTTTATAATTTCTTTCATTCAATTTTTTATTATAGTTTAATAAAAAATATATATTTTAAGATAAAACTCAATGATTATCTTAATTATATTTTGGATTTTTTATATTTAAAATGATGTTTATCATGTATTTGATTATGTTTATCTACAGTTAATTACACGAATTCAAACATAGAGCTTTAATAAGATGCACTCATGGACATTCTACTTGTAATCTTGAATTTTAAGTAATATGCAGTACTTTATGCACAAAAGATCGTTTTTAAGAATTTTTGTCAAATACTTTATAATACAGTATATATATATATATATATATATAAATACGTTCTTGAAAATGAAGAAAGGGAAGAAACTTAATGAAAATAAAACAAAATAAATTTTCACATTCTTTAATTAGATAAAAACGAATAAAAAAAAAACATAATTTTTATATATACTCCCTTATTTATTTTACAATAATTTATAATCAATAGATAGATGTGTAATTTTACAATTAGTTTTTAAATATTATTATTTCTTTCCTCGTTTTCACTCACTCTTCTTTGTAAAAAATAAAAAAATATAGAAATACAATATAAAAGTATCTCAAACAGATTTTCTTATAATTTCTTCAAAATAGAGAATCAAAAATTAAAGCCTTCAAAAAAATACATTCAATTTCAATAGATAATTTATTTATAAATTTTAACATTAATTATTTTATTAAAATATTCTATAATTTCATAAACTTTTTAAATAAACTTTATATAAAACTAGTTGTGGTATCCGTCCAATACGGCGTGAGCCGTGAATTTTAACGATTTTGAAGTTTCAATGGTTTTATTAGAGAATATTTAACGATGATATAAGTTACACTTGATCTTTACATATTAATACAATTTGAATAAATAAGAGTTATGGTTCCAATTACAGTGTATCTAAAATCCAACATATTTAAACGACTCCACAGATGTGTTCGATTTACACCAAGAGCAAATAATCAAGAGATCGAGAGAAATACCGAAAGTTCTAGAGCAATGAAATGAGAAATGAATGAGAGAACTTTTAACAACTCATGGTGAATATCAGTTTGAATCTCACCTTGGAGGATGGGGAAAAGACGTAAAGGTACGAGAGAGTGAAAACATGAGTGAAAGATGTTAAAAACATCTTGGCAACATGAAAAGAAAATATAATAATATGCATTGATAACTTGTACTTACTGCATTATGAGTTGTTTTTAAGACTTTATGCATAAATGTATAGTACTTTGTATATTAAAAATTATTTTTAAGACTTTTAATAAATTTGGTTTATAAGTTAGTATAGATAATAATAATTTAACTTTATTGATAGAAATAAAATAAAATTCATTTACCTAGTTTACATTAAGGTTTAAAGGAATGTTCTCTTATTTTTTTTTTCTATTTTAATAAATAATATAAAAAATCAAATCAAATCAAATCAAAATATAAAATAAAATCTTAATTTCTTTTATTATACAGAAGTTGCTAAACGATCATACGCGAGGTTCTGGATTTGTTTTACTAGAAGGACCAGAGAGATGAAACGTCTCCACAAGATTCCATTCAACCACTCCAATCATCATTATCCCCAAATCTTCCATTGATTTCCTCGAAAACCCACCATTTTCTTCACTAAAATCAAATATGGATAACAGGGCCCTTGTGGCCCTACTTTCTTCCCTCATATCGGAGCTCCTCCTCCTGCTCTTCGTCATCTCCCCTCCCTCCGATGACTCCCTTTCTTTTCCCTTCATCCCCTTTCTGTCTACCTCACACACCGCCACCACCCTTTCCCTTCTCTCCACCAGACGGAAGCGATCCCGATCGCCGGAATCCGAGGAACCCACATCCTCTAAACTCGGCCGTCGAGTCGGAGGAGCCGATTCGGCCATACCAAGAAACCCCGACTCGTTCAAACTGTATTTCAAGATGACTTCTTCAACGTTCGAGTGGCTCTCGTCCCTCCTCGAGCCACTGCTGGAGTGCCGTGACCCGGTTAACTCTCCCTTGAACCTTCCCGTCGAAACCCGACTCGGTATCGGGCTGTTTCGACTCGCCACCGGCTCCGATTATCTCGAGATTTCCCAGCGGTTTGAAGTTTCGGAAGCTGAAGCGAAATTCTGCGTCAAGCAGTTCTGCCGCGTCTTGTGCACGAATTTCCGGTTCTGGGTCGGGTTCCCTACGCCGAACGAGCTCGAACCAGTTACTGACTCGTTTGAAACGTTAACTGGTTTGCCCAATTGCTGTGGAGTAATACATTGTACAAGATTCAAGATTTTAAAGAACGAATCCATGGAGGAACCCATAGCTGCTCAATTTGTGGTCGATTCATCATCAAAGATTCTCAGCATTGTTGCAGGATTTAATGGCAGAAAGGGTAATCATCTTGTTCTCAAATCATCAACTCTGTACAAAGATATCCAATCAAATAACCTGTTAAACTCCCCACCTATAGATATAAACGGCGTATCTATACCTCAATACCTAATTGGTGATTCAGGGTACCCTTTTCTTCCATGGTTAATGGTTCCCTTCGATCAGCCTGTAGTGAATTCACTTGAAGATGACTTCAATTCTGCACATAATTTGATGCTTGTTTCTGGGTTTAGAACAGTGGATAGTTTAAAGAAATGGGGTGTTTTGAGTAAGCCTATCAGGGAAGAGATCAAGACTATGGTGGGTTACATCGGTGCTTGTTCGATTCTTCATAACGCCCTGCTTATGAGGGAAGATTACTCTTCGTTATCTGGGAAATCCGATGAACATCTGCGACACACCGACAGTCAGTTTCATGGCGATTTCAGTTTTGAAGATAACTCAGTTGAAGAAAAGAGTTTCGAAATTAGAACTGCATTGGCTACAAGAGCAAAAAAATGTTAATGGGTAAAGAGATCAATTTATCGTAAATCATACAGACAACTTTATCAATACAACACTTAACGGAAAACCAACCGAACAGCCACTTACTGACCCTTGAAGAAAAGGAACTTGATTACGAAGGCATTGGCATATTTGAGATAGGTAAAGTTTTTTTTTTTTTTTGATGTGATTTGGTCGGGTTTTCTCATACATTGTTCATGGTGTTTGCTAATTTATCTACTTAGTTCGATTGAAAACGATAGTTTATCGTCTCCTTTGAATTGAAGCATAAGAATATGAGCGAATACATAGACCTCTGGCGTATAGCTCAGTTGGCAAATGGGTGGTGTGACTTTGTTCAAATACAAGACAAGTCGTGAGTTCGATCCAAACCTCTGCTAGCATCAGCCCTGAGTGAGCCAAAAAATGTCCCCTCACACCGGTGTTGTAGGGCCAGGTTCCGTGTGAAGCCTGTTAGGGTTGCCGGTAATTAACTTTTTGCCCAATATATACGAGGTTTAAAAGACTATGTGAACACGAGGAAACCATGGACTATTTAGCTGAATGAGCTCCTACAAAGCTGATTTTAGGAATATGAACTTCTAGTGTATTTTAAAGTTTATAAGAGGTAGACTGTGTTGCACCATAGGCATGTTGTTTAACTTCAAGCAGATTAGGTGGTGCTCTTTTAGGGGTTGTTTACTTATACTTATCCGGTAAGCGCATATTGTTAGGAGTCAACAATATAATTTATTTTCTAGGTAAGATTGTAGTATATCAAAATGGTAATGTGTGCAACAATATATATGGTAAGCGCTTACCCGGGTAAGAGTCATCACCCTCACTCACCGGGTAAGACTCTCTATTTATATCATTGCTCTTACAAGGTAAGATTCTCTATTTATATCATTGCTCTTACCAGGTAAGATTCTTGGGTCTTGCCATGTTCGTCCAATGAGGAAAATTGTCCGATAAGCACCTACCGGGTAAGCGTTTAGTAAACAACCCCACTTATCCATAAGAAGGAAACTTTGCTGCGCAATTGATGCTACATGGGTAATTCATTAGACAAATAAGCGACTTTGAACTCTACTTTAAACAAGTTCCAAGGTTGTTGAACTAAATTGACTTTCTTGGTGAAATCTGAAGGAATTGGAATGGTCGATTTCATTGACCAAAATTTATTCTTGTTTTTGGTTCATTTTTTTGAGTTTTGATAAGGAATTCAAATTCCATGTATGGTGGAATGTGAATTCCTATGGTTCTAGCAAGGGATTGGAATTCCTTTGTACCATCTTTTAAGAAGAAAAAAACTATTAGAGCATCTTCAACAAATTCTCTAAAATAGAGCAAATGAGGTTTTTGTTTTTTATTGTTCTAACAGATTCTTTATATTGGTTTCTAAAATAGAGAAAACTCTAAGTTTGGAGAATTTTCAGAATTTTTTTGAAGGAATGAAATATGTCAACGGGAAATGGAATCTAAAAGGAATTGAAATGGAATGTTATCAGGTTTGAACAAATGTTTAGTTTACAAAAGAATTGGAATGGATTAATGTAAAATAACAAAATCACCCTTTCTTTGAAAACACACAACCACTAATTATAGACCGAACAACCAAAATCGATTTCATTAGCAAACAACCAAACTCGATTTTTCCCACCCCATCACAACGTTTTTCTTCCCCATTGTAGCACCGTTTTTTTTCCCTACAAATCGAAAAACGAGAACCCAAAATCAAAAAAAACGAATCAATCAAAAAACAAATTGCAAAACAAAAACAAATCAAAAAAACGAGAAACGTGGTTCATCAAAAACCCCATATGGATAGAAAAATAAATTGAGACCCACAATCGTTTGAAAATTGAGAAATAAACCTGAGAGAAAAACAAACCCATGAACGGTATAATCGAGAGACGCAAACTTGTGAAAGGGTTTTTACTTGGTTGTGGCGATGATAGGCGAGTAGAAGAGAGCAAGATCGAAGAAGATGATGAGCTTTGCAGATCGAGAAATGACCTTTGCGGATTGAAGAAGAAGACAACATCGTTTGTTGTAAATTGTAAACATCGTCAGAAGCATTCCAAATCTGATGTGGTTTCAATTCAGTAGGGTATTATAGTAATTTTAAAAAGAATGCAACGAATAAATTTTAATTTCTTAGCTACCGCGATGGAATGAACAAAATCTATGGAAAAAATGAAATTTGATCAAAGAAACTGACAATTCGAATTTTTGTTGAAATCCCATGGATCAAATGCCCCTTAAAAAGAAATAAATTAATGTGGAATATGATAAATAAAAAAATAGTAAAATATTGATTTGATCCCTATGGTGGTTAGGTGGTATGTTGAATATTTATTTATTACATTACATTAAAGATAGTCAAATGGGCTCGGCCAGGCCCGTAACCGTCGGAGGACCGGAATCGAGACCGGAGAGGGACCGGAACCGGCCCGGAACTGGTATGGACCGGTTGTGGACCGCCGGTTATGAACCGGTTATGGATTTTAACGTTTTCTAGGACCGATACCGGAACCGGTTATGTAACCAGTTATAGGACTGGCCCGGCCCGGCCCGGTCAACAAAAGTCAACGTGTATATATATAACAAAACGTATTTATAAAATTAAACGTATATATATATATATATATATATATATATATATAACAAAACATATTTTTAAACGTATTTAT
>NC_037529.1:63248498-63272621 GCF_001531365.2 Cynara cardunculus var. scolymus
TAAAATTTAATGTTTAAATTAATTTAGTTATATTATATTTATATTTTTTTAAATAACATATACACATGCATAGAATATTTTCATATAAGAATAATTAATGTAATTAATACATATATTAATATTATAAAAATTAATTTATTTAAATAATGAGAAAAAAAAAATTGGTGAGGAGTTGGCGCCTACGTGGCTTTCAACATAAATTGCAAATGTTGCAAGTGGGTCTCCTACATGGATGAAAATTTCTGACAAAAGGGCTTTTGCAATTGGCTTTGAAAGTCGTGTGTGGGTGCCCGACACGACTTTCAAAGCCAATTGCAAAAGCCCTTTTGTCAGAAATTTTCATCCATGTAGGAGACCCACTTGCAACATTTGCAATTTATGTTGAAAGCCACGTAGGCGCCAACTCCTCACCAATTTCTTTTTTTTTTCTCATTATTTAAATAAATTAATTTTTATAATATTAATATATGTATCAATTACATTAATTATTCTTATATGAAAATTGGCAATGCATGTATATATGTTATTTAAAAAAATTTAAATATAATATAACTAAATTAATTTAAACATTAAATTTTATAATTACATAAAATTATAATCTAATATATAAAATTACATATAACTAACATAAAACACGCACGACTAACAAAACAACACAAATAAAATTACATGTTTATTCGTCTAAAAGTTGACGGATTTTTTTATCGTACAATTTTCGTTGTTGGTCTGTCATAGTTGAAGGATCCATTTCCATCAATCTGATTGTCAATTCTTCTTTTTTAAGTTGATCTTTGATCTTCTCCCGTTCTTCTTTCTTTCTCTCTCGTTCCTCTTTCTTTCTCTCTCGTTCTTTTATAGCTTCCGTATATTTGTTCATTGCTTCTATTTTTTCAGCATCAAGATTGAATTGTTCTTTCATCGCCTCTTCGATACGGTCGATAGAGTTAGTTGATATAAATTTTTGTTTACCTTTATCCTTTGAAGCTTTCCTTCCCATTGGACGAGCAGTCGACGTTAGCTCGGGGGTCGACGTGTTTGTATTTGAGGATGATGAGGTATATTGGCCCGATCCATCATTTTGTCCTCTTTGACCCCCTATCTTCTACTAGATCAACAACCTCCAGAGGTCTTTCTTGTTGACTGATCCATTTTTCTTGATCACGCAATTCAACCCAAGCATGCAAGAAGTTGAATTTTCCACCTTCTAACGAGCTATATAACTCTAAAGCCCTGTTTTTTTTTGTCTTCTTCATTCAGCCACTTTCACGTCGGTGTAGGATCTGTTCATAACAACCAACAAACTTTGAAACGGCATGATTTATTCGAAATCATCTTCCTGAGTATGAAAATTATCTTCGAAGTCATGCAAGAATACGTAACATGACTCACAACAATCAATTACAAGCGGATTTGGTTGAAGAGATTTGGAGCCGATTTCAAGGAGAAGAAAACAATGATTAATGTAACRTTTTATTTCTATCTATATGTAATATTTTTAATTCAATAAATGTTGTGTTTTGATATGATTTAATAAATTAATGTTTCAAATWTAAAACAATAAATTATATAATTATTATATTATATTATATCATATATTAATCGTTTTAATTAACATTGAATTAAAATAAAACATGTTATTAATTAAAAAATAATTAGAATGTATATATAAATAATTTATAAAATAGTTAATAAATGTTGTAGTGGGGACCACTTTTGAAAGTGTAAGTGAATTGCAGGTGTGTAGGTGGTAATTGCAAAAGCTGACGTGACACAGTTGAAAGTGTTGTAGGTGAATTGCAGGTGTGTGGAAGATAATTGCAAAAGCTGATGTGGCACAATTGAAAGTGTAAATGGATTGCAGGGATGTGGATGGTCTTATATGATAATGACGTGGCAACTATGGTATTTACATGGATCTAATTTTACTTTTTAGTTATTTTTTTTAACCATCACCATTAATCATCATCGACCACCGCCAACTCTCATTACCTACACCAAGACCACTTAGGGGTTGTTTACTAGGCGTTAACTGATCAACAATCAACTTGTTTGCTAAACTACCATTTTGATCGAAACTGACCGAGTACTTACTGAGACAGTATGAAAACAATGCTTACTCGGGTCAGATTTCAACTTTCCATGCGTGCTCCTTTTTCACGATTAGGTTTTCATCGCTCGCATCCCCTCTTCCCCCTCCCTCATCGTTCCCGACCCTCGTCACTCCCCACCCTCCTCCACTTTCGGCTTTGTCACTTCTCCCCCATCGTTGCTCGACCTTCCTCCCTCCTCAGCTGCTCGTTGCACCTCCTCCCTCCACATCCACAAAGGTACATTTCTGTCCTAGTTGTTTTGATTTCCTTACTTCTCCCTGGTACATTTCTGCTATTTTCTTTGATGAACTTGTTTATTTGGCTTTTGGTCTTCTGGGTATGTGTAAAAATTATGCTAACATTTTATTATGAATAATCGGATTCAGGAATTTTGTTAATAATTGTGTGTTATTGAGGAATTTTGTTAGTAATTCCATTTGCGCTTCATTCAAAATTGTCTATGTTGAAATGATGAGTGATAATAGTTCCCTTGATTCCTGCTATATGTGTGTATGATTGTGAATTCTGTGATGTTTATATTACAAATTGATGCTTTGATTTTGGTGAGTTTTGGTGATAATGTGTGTTTGATTGTTCTAGTTTTGTAACTAGGGTACTATCGTTGTTCTTAAATTTGCTTCCATTTCTGCCTATGTTATTTGTTTATGTGTGCATCTTGAATGTGTAACTTTATTTGATGAACTGATTCAATGATTCTGGTTGGGTTTTTATGATCAAAATATATCAATATTCCAATCCAATGTGTAATAGGGTTTTTATTGGTTTTGTTTCTTTTTTCTAAAATGATTTACAGATTCATTGTTCTGTTGTTGAACCTTGTGGTGGGTTTTACAGATTCATTCTTCTACTGTTGAACCTTGTTGTGGGTTTGTGTAATTTTGTCTTAGTCCCACAAATCTTTAACAAAAAAGCTCTCATTTTCATCAAATCTTGAAACTTGGTTTAAGTGCACAAGATTGTCCCTCTTTTCTCTATCTTTCTGGGATAAACAAAACTATTTCTTTTCAGGTTTTCACACTCATATCTACTTTTCATATTCTTTAATCTTGTTTTAGCTCTGAAAACTATAGTGATCCTTCTGGTTCTTTCAAGAATATTGTTGAAGTGAAAATAAAAAAGACCTCCTCCCAAGAGGAATAATCTCAAATGGGTATTGATTATTGAAGTTGATTGATCATGACTAGTGTCCTAATTTGAAGTTGGATTTAGCTGGAATCGAATCAATTTCAGAACATATTTTTTAGTATTTGAATATTAAATCTTATTTGCAATTTTTTCATGTTAAATGGATGTTTTGATTAATGAGTTTTCATCACGAAAATGATGAATTTTGGAAAAGATGTTGCTTTTATACTAAATACATTTCATTTTGGAAATGGTGATTTAAATAACATTCTTTCAGTTTTATTATTTTATATTAAAGATGAAAAATATTTGAACTTACTTGGCGTTAAGTCTAACTCTTTTTATTTGTCAACATGTGCATCAGGTAGTCGTTGGAGAATGGTTCTAGCAACATTTAAGAAGAGTTGAGTGCTATTTAGAGGCATGTGAAGAACTTAGCTAAATTGCGACGTCTTTCGCACTTTTGAGTAGCTTGGAGATATCGGCTATTGTTGAGTTGTAGTAACATCCGTCCCAACCTAGTTCTTTTTAGGTTTTGTTTGAATGTTGTGGACCTTTAAATTAATTATGCTTTGTAAGTAAGGGGTTGTTTGTTTGCTTCTTAATAGTTCCATTAAGAGACAACATCTGAATCATTAAGAGGCGAATCTTCTTCGGCAAAAAAAAAGTCTGTCTTTTAATGGTTCTAAAACCCTTTGAATGATTTTGTATCCTAAGCCTCCCTTAACCATTAAGCTCATTGATTTCATTGTAAACCATTACCAAACAATTATATTTCATTTTACACTATATCATGAAAGCCTCTTAATCATTCTGACCACTTAATCATTCTGCACCAAACCATTCAGCAACTGCTAAACAACCTCTAACTCAAAGATTCCAGTTAAGATTTAATTTGGAGTAATAATAGTATTAAATAAAAGTTTTAAATTAGTAGCTTTTTCTTTCCAGTTTTTAGAGTGTTATAATAAATAACCAAATTCGTAATACACATATATGTTTTTTATTACTATTGAGTGAGATAATGATATTAAACAATTAAAATCATATCAGTAGAAAAAACATATAAAAAGTCTATGATCAAAGATATAAACCAGAACTTGGAATGGTTTTACGGCTTCGTCTTAACCGCAAATTTGTGCCATGTGTGCGTGAATCCATGAATATGTGAGTGAGGTAATTAGGTAAATTTGTAAAAATGTAAAACCGAAAAGGTAAATAAAATTTTAAAAGGAAGAAAAAACACATTTGTAAAAAACGCAGGTATACAAATGTCACGGCCTATCATAATGATATAAGGGGTGTTTGGGATTGCTTATTTGAAATAACTTATGTTTTTTTTATAAAAGCACTTATCAACTTATTAACAGTCAGAAGAGTTTAACTTCTTCAAAAACTTCTTATTACCGTTTAGGCACCAGTATAATTTCTTTATACAAACACTCAAAAGTGCTTATTACCGGTCTCACAGCAGAATAAGTCAATAATTTGTTTTTATAAGCAATCCCAAACACCCCCATGGATACGTCTTACACCATAACGCATCTTCATAGGATTTTGCTTAAGTCGTTATAAAGATCTAACAATTTTTTTGGATCGACATAATCATTGTAAAAAAAAAACAATGCGGAGCAGGAGATAACATATAAACATCCTCAACAAGATGATCGATCATACATACAAAATTACAATTTGTTTTTATCAAAAGAGGGTTCTGTAACATCTGAAAATGACGATTTTGCATAGTAAAATTGTGATATTTTGGAGGTTTTTATAGATATATTTTGATAATTAACACTCGTCTTTAAGTTCGATTAAAGACCACTTGAGCATACTCGATATATCACTTGTTGATCAAATGCATGTTGTTTGTTATGTTTTCCCTAAAATTACCGTTGACACATTAATTGTCAACTTGATGACTTATAAGACTGTGTCATTCGTTGTATCAGTTCTTATCTCTATCCTTAAAGATCTAAAACGTTTTAAGGAGCTGTTTACCAATAGATTATCGAGTAAACACTTACCGGCAAGAGTTACCAATCATACTTATCTTATCAGGTAGCATTCTCACCCTCAAAATAGATTGTTGGTTAGCATCTCTTACCTGGTAAACAATAATCGGGTAAAAATCTCCCACATTTACCGGATAAAATTATCAGTCCTTTTTATACCTCCCTAACCTGTTCTGTTCTATCATATCTGAATATCAAACGTACCCTAAATGACACACAGTAAATGCTTACCATGACGATGATTCTCCATTATGTCGATTTTTTTTATTTATTCCTAGCCTTCCTTTTTGGGTAAAATGGTCCCAAGTAGTGATGGCCGAAAACCAGTCCGTTTGGCCATCACTACAAATTAGAGATGGCCAAAAACCGGTCCCAATCAGTCCTCACTTTTCTCATAACTGGCCATAACCGGTCTCGGTCGAAAATGATAGGACCGGTCAAGGTACTTCATAACCGGTTATGGGCCACCGGTCCCGGTCCCGGTCCCAACCGGTCCTTGCATTAAAAAAATAAGATTTTTTTAATGATATATATTTTTAATACATTATAAAATTTACAATTGGGTCACTCAAATACACTTTAAAAATGCAATTTAATATAATTAAAATTACGTTTTCTTATAAAATACATTATAAAATTATTTAAAAATACATTTATTTATAAAATTATTTGAATTTTCGGGCCGGGCCGCGACGGTCCATAGTCGGTCCCATAACCGGTCCCGGTCCCACGAAACTACCAAAAACCTCAACCGGTTCCGGTTTTCGGTCCCATAACCGGTCCTTACCGGTCCCGGTCTCGGGCCGGTCCTTTGTCGATCCCGGTCCCGGTCCTCGGCTGTCCCGGGCTGGGCCGGGCCGGGCCGATTTTGCCATCTCTACCTATACAAAATTTTACTTTTTCGAATGAGAATTGAAGCCCAAATGCAAGAAAGGGTTTGGAAATTTTGTGGGCCGCATAACCCAAAACAATATATTCAGCCCATACAAATTGAGGCCCACGTTTTAAGTTAACAAGTACCAATTTCGTAAATATTTTGAATTCCAAGGGGCAAGTTATAACTCCAAAACCCTAACTGCACCTGATAAAATCCCTCTATCACGTCCAATTAATCGCCTAACGTTTCCCCCTCTCCGAGATCACTCTTTCGAGAACTAGGGTTTCTCACTAAACATGGCGGCAGCTCCACCAAATTCTGTTCAATGTTTCGGCCGGAAGAAGACGGCGGTGGCCGTCACTCACTGCAAGGCTGGTCGTGGCCTTATTAAGATCAATGGTGTCCCAATCGAGCTGGTTCAGCCTGAGATCCTACGTTACAAGGCTTTTGAGCCGATCCTTCTTCTTGGTCGCCACAAGTTTGCTGGCGTTGATATGAGGATCCGTGTCAAGGGTGGAGGTCATACTTCTCAGATCTATGCTATCCGTCAGAGCATCGCGAAAGCGCTCGTTGCGTACTACCAGAAGTTTGTTGATGAAGAACAGAAGAAGGAGATTAAGGATATTCTAGTGAGGTATGATAGGACTCTCCTTGTTGCTGATCCGAGAAGGTGCGAGCCGAAGAAGTTTGGTGGTCGTGGTGCTCGTGCTAGGTTCCAGAAATCATACCGTTAAAGACAGAGTAATCTTATTGTCTTTTTTGAAACTACCTTTGATTTGTGTTTTGTTGTTTTTCTGAGAGTATTTTGCGACATGGTGATGGTGTTATTTCGTGTAGAAGCTTAATTTTGTTTGACTATTTTCATGATTGCCTTATGGATGCCTGTCCGTTTTTGTTATAATCGTTTAGTACCTTTTGCTGATATGAAACGTGATTGTGGTTAATAATGCCGTCATTTGGCGCTCTTCTATCTATACCTTATTCATCAATATATTATATGCTACGTTGGAGTAGTCACCATTGGCGATCTTGTTTTGAATTGGATTTGGAGTTTTAGATAGTTTAAGCAATGTCTCGGCATAAAGCAAAACCTGCAATGTGCATGATCATTTCTCCTTCCTGAATCCTTACAACGTAGGTGTTCTATATTTATTAATATTGTATTAGGCAGATAATCCCACTTCTGGTATCTTTCTTTAGGTGAATTTGGGTTCAAGAGATTAAAGTGATTCACTGGAATGTGAGCATAATATTCTTTCTAATGCCTAATTTCTTGAAGCAATCATAGCACAGCCTAGGAATTGGTTGATACCTGTAGTCAAGGGATCAAATTTGTAGAGCATTTTAGTAAATGGTTAGCTTGACATTGGGGTATTTAACTTTGAGTCACCACATTTCTGCTTCAAATATCTAATGCTTCACTAAGATTTTAAGACCTTACCTTTTAATTGTTGTTATGGTTTCTCATCTTTTTTAAGATATATATATATATAGTTATTTACTCGTGGCAGGTGCACACAGTAATGTTGAGAGTTTTATTCATTATTTGTTGGTATTCTTAGTGGGCATTTGGTTGGGGTATTAAAAGGTACGGAATGGGAATGATGATGAAAGATGTGGTTTGGTTTGATATAATATAATGAGCCCATTACCCCAATCCTATTAATTCTCCATTTGGAGGAATGAAAATTTTATTCCTATTCCCATTCTCTTGCATTCCTATTTCCATTTTCCTTCTCGTTCCTTAAAATGAACCAAACTCCCCTTTAGTTTTTCAGAGAGTAATCGTCTGATCATCTGTGGATATTTATGTGAGACCAACTTTTTTGTAACTTGCTAATTTTCAAGTTCTTTTGCTGCTGCTACTACAATTTTTGTTAGTATGTTCTCTCTGCCTCCAGTTGCATTTTTATTGATTGTAGTTCTGGCTTCATGCCTCTTTTTCTACCGGTGGTGTAAGCATTATGGACATTTGATCACAAAATGTGATTACTTCTAAACGAGTTAGCTCTTATAACCATTTGATGAGGATTATAACCGTAGCAAGCTTGGTGTGTATACAGTAGTTATATTGTACAGGTTTATCGAAAAGAATTGTTCATAGGAATGTAATCTTGTTTGAACCGTGGGCACAATACCTAAGCTAGTGTCCTGATTCTTCTAATTGCGTAGGTGCTGTGGGCATGATATGGTAGTGTAAGTTGACTGTATATATTTATTTATACAACCCAACACATTCCAGACTTCCTTCAGACCATTCTTGTAGCAGTTGCTTTTCATTCATGCTTCATTTTAATTACGGGATGCTTCTTAGGAGTCGATCAAACATGACTTGCCAAGTATAACATCTGCTTTGTTGGAATGGATGAACTTGAGATCGATCATGACTTGTGGTCTATTTTGTAATCAGTTGTTCTATTATCCCTCCCCCCTTTCGCCTTGGCCCTGTAAACATGGCATAAATGGTTTTTCGAGGCACAGAGTGTTTGTATTGATTTGACTTCTTGTTTGTGTTGTGACCTTGAGCAACTTCCGTGGCAAATAGAGATGCACAAGAAAGCCCAAGCTTGAAGCATGACCTTAAAAAGCCATGCCCGAGCCCAGACCTGCCTCTAAAGTCTGATCAAACCAACTTCTTTTTCATGGACTGGTTAAATCTGGCCCAAAAAAGCCCTGATTTTTTCTGTTTGCTGAAAAAATGGGCTTGGAAGGTTTAGACTCTGGCCTCAAAAAGCCCGGGCTTTGTGCATTTCCAGCTGTGAAAATGATTTGTGTCTGAAATGGGACATTCAGCTGCTTTATTTTTTGGTTCAAATCTTTGAAGCCACTGCTTGAAGAGGTTATTTGTGACTTGCACCAATGAAAACTTACTTAGAAATGGGTAGGCAGTGTTTAAGAAAACTAATCGGACTGGAAAACTAGTTGAACCAAATTAAACCAGACTGTTTTTGTTAGTTTTGTTGTGTTTAGAAAATAGTTAAATCAGGCGGTCTGATATTATTTGCCGTTTAAACATTTCAATCGACTGAAAAGCTTTCTTGTGTGTATATATTTACATATAATTAGAAGGGTACTCGTGTAATACATCAAGATACATCTTGATTTCAGTATTTCATTTTATGCCTTTTTTATGTCGATATAATACGGTTTTATGTGGTTTTGAGAAAATGATAATGTTTTTATTTTTGAATAAAATATAAATTTGAAAATATTATAAAATTTTGAAAAAAAATATATCGATATCAGTATCAAATTAATCTTTTTTAAAGTTCTTTGTGTTTTGGTCTAATTTCCTTAATTCAAATTTTTAATTATTATTTAATTTAAGTTTAGTAACAAAGAAATTTAATTTAGGTTTAATAATATAATTTTTTATAAAGATAATAATTAAAGTATCTTTTTAAAAATCAATGATTATCTTAATTATATTTTAGAATTTTTATATTTAAAATGAGATGTTTATCTAATATTTGATTATGTTTATCTGCAGTTGGTTACACAAATTCAAATATGAAGTTTTAATAAGTTGTACTTACGCACAACTTACTTGTAATCTTGAATTTTAAGTAATATGCATCAATAAACAGTACTTCGTGCATAAAAAATGGTGTTCAAGAGCTTTTTTTTTTCAAATGCTTTATAATATAGTATATATATATACTTGACATGAGCTTTTTTTAACCTTTAATCTTTTTGTATCGGACTAGTATTATTATGGGCTGTTAAACAATTGTCGAATGGTTTGATGTAAAATGATTAAGTGATCAAAATAATTAAGAGGCTTTCATGGTATAATGCAAAATGAAATATAATTGTTCGGTAATTGTATACAATGAAATTAGGGCTCTTAATGGTTAAGAGAGATCCAGACTACAAAGTCATTCAGAGGGTTTTAGAACCATTAAGAGACAGACTTTTTTTTTTGCCAAATAAAATTCACTTCTTAACAATTCTAAGATTGTCTCTTAATAGAACCATTAAAAGATAAATAAACAATCCCTAAGTAACTGCAAATCAATATTACAAGGCACTTTTTCTTGTTGTGTTGCAAAATGTTTGATAAAAAAAGAAGAAAATAAGGTAATTATATCGTAACATTGTAAAGATATTAGTATGAAGATACTTGAATATTATAACACATTTAGTCCCTCTATCAACTTTCATATTAGTAATAGATTTGATCCTTCCTTTACTTGTAATTTTATAGCATATTTGGTACCTCATTTTAATTAATATACACAACAAATTATTATATTTAAATAGATGTAAAAATATAAATTAACTAATTTATTTAAACTAATTGATATACACTAAAAATGATTATACTTAAAGGATAATTTAATAAAACATATAAAATTATATAAAAAATGATATAATTTAGATTATTAGTGTTATTTTTGTAATTTCAAATGCAATTCTTCTCATTATCTTAATTTCAAGTTGCAAATATTAGTTTTTGTGAATAAATCATTTAGGGGCCGTTTATTAAACGCTTACCCGGTAAGTGTTAACTGTGTAATTTTCCTTACCTGATGAACATGACAAAGGTCAAAAATCTTACCCGGTAAGAGCAATAATAAAGATAAAGAATCTTACTCGGTAAGTGAGGGTAACGACTCTTATCCGGATAAGCGCTTACCGGGTAAATTGTTGCATACAATACCATTTTGATATACTACGATCTTACCTGGTAAAATAAATTATAGAGTTGACTCTTAACAGTAAGCGCTTACCGGGTAGGCATTTAGGTAAACGGCCCCTTACTTTTATTTATAGTTATTAGATTATTTGAGAGTTAAATAATTAGGGGGTGTTTGCGATTGCTTAGAAACAACTTATTGACTTATTCTGGTATGACACTACTAATAAACACTTTTGAGTGTTTGGATAAACAACTTATACCGGTGCCAAACCAGTAATAAGGAGTTTTTGAAGAAGTTAAACCATTCTAACTTATAATAAGTTGATAAACACTTTTGTAGAAAAACATAAGTTGTTTCAAATAAACAATTCCAAACACCCCTTTAGTTTGATGTTATTTATAATAAAATCAATTATTAAATATTATAATAACCATTATATACATACATACATATACTTATATATATATATATATATATATATATATATATACCTTATTTTTATTAAATTTGCTACTCAATCAAATAGTCACAATTCAATTAACACTTAGGGTGCGTTTGGTTTGCGGGATTGGAATGGATTTGGGGGGATTTGGATTTGAAATCCATTCCAATCCTGTGTTTGGTTTGTTGGAATGGTAGGATTTCAAATCCAAGGAATCATCTAAAATCCCGTGAACTATGGATTTCAAAATCCTTTGAAAATACATGGGATTTCAAAATCCCATCCTCGTGGGATTTCATCTTCGCCATATCCTCGTCTCCCACAGCTTATCCCACAGCGGTCGTCAATCTCGTCTCCCACAGCTTATCCCACAGCGGTCGTCGATCTCGTCTCCATCTTCTCCCACAGCGGTCGTCGATCTCGTCTCCATCTTCTCCCACAGCGGTCGTCGATCTCGTCTCCATCTTCTCCCACAACGGTCGTCGATCTCGTCTCAATCTTCTCTCACAGCGGTCGTCGATCTCGTCTCCATCTTTTCCCACAACGGTCGTCGCTCCTCCATTGATTGCTCACCGTCGTCGATCATCGTCTCCGTCGGTGGTCGTCGCTCACCGTCTCCGTCGCTCACCGTCTCCGTCGCCCACCGTCTCCGTCGCCCACCGTCTCCGTCGCCCACCGTCTCCATCACTCAACAAGTTTTTCCCCTTTTTCCCTTTTCCCCTTTTCCCCTTTTCGATTTCTGTCTAAACTTTGAACACAGATTAGGATTTATCCATAACTTTTGACAGATTAGGTTGAAAATTCTAGTCTAATGGTGGAATTACTTTGCCATACATACAGTTCGATGATTGCGTAATACACAGATTAGGGTTTATCCATAACTTTGTCTAAACTTGGTGTGCTTATGGATGATGCTTATCCAAATCCAAATCCTGCAAACCAAACACATGAATGGATTTTAAATCCTGAGAATCTAAATCCCATGGAATCCAAATCCTTCATGGGAATCCAAATCCCTCGTAAACATTCCTGCAAACCAAACACACCCTTAGGTAATTTGTATTGGTAATGGTCCAAAAAGATTTGTATTTGAATAAATAACTTCAAATATTATTTTAGGCTAAAGTAGATAGATCATTTCTAAGTGGAATTGCTACATATAGCATTAGTGTTAAATTTTATCACTCAATTTTTTTACTATTAACTAAAATAACACTAATAATCTAATAAGTAAATTACAAATTTCGTCCCTGTGGTTTGATGTTGATTACGATAAAGGTCCCTGAGCCCTAAAATTCATGGATAAGGGCCATGTGTTCCACTTTCATTATGGAGGAGGTCCTTAAAGCTAACTTTGTTAAAAAGCTCCGTTAATAAACAAGGGTATATTGGTCTTTTTAGGCATTTTTTTGAAAACAATTTATGACCATCCAATTTATTTATGCCACGTGTCTCCACCTCACGCCAGACCTTTCCATTCTCGGTGAACGTCACCGATGGTTGCTTTTCGATCATTTTATCCGATGGTCCTCTTTGGTCATCTTATCTGGCTATGACAAATCTCACGCACATACACCAAAACACATCCATACATACCAAATCGACCCAAATCCAAGCCTAAACCATTAAACTCAAAACCCATCAAAAATATCATAAGCAACCTCAAAATCTATATCAAACCTAAACTTTTTTCTGCTTCTTTGTCTTCATTAATGTTTTTTTAGGTTAGAACCATGTGTAAAGGTTTACAATCTATACTATATTATTAATTATTATAAAATATTTGACAAAAACTCTTAAAAACCATTTTTATGCATTAAGTACTGTTTATTGATGCATATTACTTAAAATTCAAGATTATAAATAAATTGTGCGTAAGTACAATTTATTAAAGCTTCATGTTTAAATTCGTGTAACTAACTGAATTGCGTGAATACCCTTCTAGTAGTTCTTAAAACACAAAAATATGAATAAATCGGTTTGGCTTGATTCAAATTTGCAGATATCGGTCAAATAGGGATGAAGAGGGGTTAATTGATGGAAAATGGGGAGGTCTGTTCGAGATTTGGTTACCATAAACACCTGAAGATGAGGGGGGACGAGATGAGAAAGATGAAAGGTGAGGAGGACGGAGATGGTGGTGGAACCGGAGTTGCAGGTATGTGTTCCTCATTCTAGGAGGAGAAGGGGGAAGGGGAGGCGGTTGTTTTGGGGTAGAGGGGACTGGAGGAGGCTTTTGAACTGGATCACATACGTAGACTCAAAGAAGGGTGGCCGGAAAAATGGGAAAGGGTGGGGGTGGCCAGAAAAACGAGTTCGAGGGTGGGTTTGTTTTCTGCAATGTGTGTATATAACGATATATGTATAAATGGTGAAAGATGATCGTTGATATTTTTGAGTGAGTTGCAGGTGGATGAAAAAGATGGTTGAAAGCGATGATCGGAGGGACGGGTGGACCGGGTTCCCCAATAGGTCGGGGCCCATTCCCATGCCTAACAATAGCAAAATAATATAATTTTGTATGTATTAATTTTGTTATCATAAAATGTATAGTGGATTCAAAAAGACTAAAATACCAAATATTATATATATATATATATATATGTTCACGTGAAGAGTTTTTCGTGAGACCCGTAATACCAATTTATGTTCATTGATCAACTTTATAAGCTAATGATCTAATGGTCTAAAGTTGCATGGTGACAATTTTGTGATTATTGAGAAGTCTCGTGGCAATTTTGTGATTATGAATGTTCAGATTGTATATCTAATCCAAGGGTTGAGAATTGGTCTTATGGGTCTCACGAAAAACCCTTGGTCTCACATGATCCCAAGTGTGTATATATATATATGTGTGTGTGTGTATATATATATATATACACACATATATAAGACTCATTCAAGGGAAAACTGATTAGTTTGTGGTAACTGTGAAATCCAATTTGAACCACAAGTCACGGATAAATTAAAAAATTAATAATTATAGTAGTTTGAGTTAAAATTATAATTAGAGGGTTTTTTTTATGTATTTTTAAAAAACTCCTCTCTCCTCTCTCATCTCTCCGACCTCCAATCTTCGGCCTCTGATGAACATTAATTCGGCAGGTACCAAGTAATCACAAAAATACACAATGTGATACCCATTGTGATATACTTTGATACCATTGTGATATACTTTGATACCATTGTGATACCAACTATGATACCAACTCAAACCTTAAAAACAAAGATACACAATGTGATACCCATTGTGATATATTGTGATACCGATTTCACCGGATGCCGAAGATTAGAGGTCGGAGGTCGGAGAGAGGAGAGTGAAGTTTTTTTTTAATAATACCTAATATACCATCTAATTATAATTTTAACTCAAACTACCATAATTATTAATTTTCTAATTTATCTGTTCATTTGTGGTTGAGATTGGACCTCACAGTTACCACAAACTAATCAGTTCTCATTTGATTAGGCGCGCGCACACACACACACACACACACACACACACATATATATATATATTGGGTTCAATCCCGTGTATTACACGTGCTAATTTGAAAAAAATCAAATCATGTCAGAAACTTATCTTACAAATATGAATGATCATCGAAAGTACGATGCTACTTTAGACTTGTACTCTGAAGTATAACTTTGAAAAATGACTATTCAGACTTGAATTTAGAAATGAAACTATATCAATAATTAGTTAAAATGAAGTTTACCCTAGAATTAAATTAAATTTAGAATGAAACTAAATCAGTAAATTGAATTTAAACTTAGAAGTATATTTATAATGACTCTTCAGACTTATACTCTTGAAATAACTTTGAAGTATAACTCTGAAGAATGACTTCAGACTTGTACTCTTGAAATAACTCTTAAATAAAACTCTCCAGACTTTGTATAGGCAAGCCAGAAGCTTTGCATGCACTATGCAGAGGCTCTGCATGCACTATGCAAAGGCTCTGCATGGTGCTCTATATGGTGCTCTGTCTTGAAAAGAAGACTTCAGAATTCGGATGAGCTAACTCTGAATAATGACTCTTCAGACTTGTAATATGGAAATAACTCTGAAATAAAACTCTGAAGAATGACTCTTCAGACTTGTACTCTTGAAATAACTCTGAAGTAAAACTCTGAAGAATGACTCTTCAGACTTGTACTCTTGAAATAACTCAGAAGTATAAAAATAATCACACTAAATCAAAGTTCAGACTTCAGAGTTCGGGTGAGCTAACTCTAAATAATGACTCTTCAGACTTGTAAAAGACTTTAGAGTTCAGAATTCTAAGTTTGAAAAAGAAGACTTCAGACTTCTTTTTCTAAATCTAAAAAAAGACTTTAGAGTTCAGACTTCTAAGTCTGAAAAAGAAGATTTCAGAGTTCAGACTTCGGAGTTCGGGTGAGCTAACTCGTTAGAACGACTCTTCATACTTGTACTTTTGAAATAACTCTGAAGTATAACTCTGAATAATGACTTCAGACTTGTACTCTTGAAATAACTTTGAAGTAAAACTCTAAAGAATGACTTCAGACTTGTACTATTGAAATAACTTTGAAGTATAACTCTGAATAATGACTCTTCAGACTTGAATTTAGAAATGAAACTATATCAATAATTAATTAAAATGAAGTTAACCCTAGAATAAAATTTAATTTAAAAATAAAACTATATCAGTAAATTGAATTTAAATTTAGAAGAGCACAAATGTCAAATATGAAGAAGAAATCTGAAGACCTTGAGTTCATAGTTATTCAAATACCCAATGTCTTTGAAAAAAACCTCATGGTAAAGTTTACATCATACAACGCAAGACCAGCCAGAGATCCTATGGACTCACCAACCAATAGCAACGCCAACTCAAAAGCAAGGTCAACCAAAGGCCCTTTGGTCAATCATAGCCTCTGGTTTGTTTATCTAGAGCCTTTGGGTAAAAAAAAATTGAATACTTAAAGAATTTGAGTTTCAATTACAAACAGAGACCCTCTGGTTAAACATGAAGATCAACCAAAGGCCATCTGGTTCCTTTATGATGGATTGGAATATTTTTCCAAGGTTCAAATAAACAACCAGAAGCAAAGACATTCAGAAGCCAGACCAACCAAAGGGGCTCTGACTTACAAGACCATGTCTAAGTCTTAAAGACTTATCGTTAAAGTCTAGATAAGTTTATTACAAGACTTGTACTCTTGAAATTACTCTAAAGTAAAACTCTTCAGACTTTATAGCTCTGTATAGGCAAGCCAGAAGATTTGCATGGTGTTCGTTTGGAAAAGAAGACTACAAAGTTCGGGTGAGCTAACTCAGAAGAATGACTCTTCAGACTTGTACTTTAGAAAAAACTCTGAAACAAAACTTTGAAGAATGAATCTTCAGACTTGTACTCTTAAAATAACTCTGAAGTATAAAACCAGTACCATTAAATTAGAGCTCATACTTCTATGTCTGAAAAAAAAGTTCGAAGTTCAGAATTCGGAGTTTGGGTGAGCTAAGTCTGAAAAAAAGACTTCAGAATTCGGGTGAACTAACTCTGAAAAATGATTTTTCAGACTTGTACTCTTCAGAATTGTAGAAGACTTCAGAATTAAGACTTCTAAGTCTGAAAAAGAAGACTTCATACTTCTTTTTCTAAGTGTAAAAAAAATTCAGAGTTCAGACTTCTAAGTCTGAAAAAGAAGATTTCAGAGTTCAGACTTTAGAGTTTGGGTGAGTTATGTCTGAAAAAAGCAAACTTCAGAGTTCGGGTGAGCCAACTCTGAAGAATGACTTCAGATTTGTTCTCTTGAAATAACTCCGAAGTAAAATTTTCCAATAAATTGAATTTAGAATAAAAAGAAGTTAACCTTAAAATAAAATTGAATTTAGAAATGAAACTATATCAATAAATTGAATTTAAACTTAGAAGTAAACACCATTTTTTCGGGAATCAGTTACCACACGAATTAATTAACCAAAGAATAAAATCAATTGCATTCTAAATTAGTAGGATTGATTGAATAAGAGGACACATGCCAATCAAATGAATATAATTGAATTGTTAATGTAATTGTGTCTAGAAACGTTCAAATGAGTCTAATTGAACCACTAATGTAAATTGTGTATAAATACGTTCAAACGAGTCTAATTGAACCACTAATGTAAATTGTGTCTAGAAACATGTTTAGGCAGGAAAATAAGATAACCGACTCACCAGAAGATGATACGTGTCACCCAAATAATTTATTTATTAGGTGTATAGATATATAGGGTTGGGTTCACGTGATACCAAAGGTTTTTCGTGAGACCCGTAAGACCAATTTATGTTCATTGATCAACTTTATAAACTAATGATCTAATGGTCTAAAGTTGTACGTTGACAATCTTGTGATTATTGCGATCTCTCGTGACAATTTTGTGATTGTGAATATTCAGATTGTAGATCTAATCCAAGGGTTGAGAATTGGTCTTACGGGTCTCATGAAAAACCCTTGGTCTCACAGATTCCAAGTCTCTCTCTCTCTCTCTCTCTCTCTCTATATATATATATATATATATATAACAAAAAAAAAAAAATTAAAAAGACTAAAATACCTCCAAGTTAATAGAAGGTTTCTAACATATTTAGTGTTAAGGACAAAAACAACACTAAATTACAAACCATCAGAATGAAAATCGCAGTTATAAACCATGGGGACGAAAATCGTAGTTTACTCTTTTATTTAATCTATACATTAATTATATCTTGTATGTATGATATAAACTTGAAATTAAAATATACACAAATATTTCTAATGATAAGAAGGGTTTTCGTGCAATACATGAGATACATCTTTAGATTAATGTTTCGTTTTTTTTTTATCTTTGTTGATATAACACGGTTTATGTGGTTTTAAGAAAAATAATGTTTTTACTTTTGAATAAAAATAAATTTGAAGATACCATAAATATCGATATTAATATCAAATTAACTGTTTAAAAGTTTTCATTTTTTTTGTGCAAATTCTTTAATTTAATTTTTTATTATAATTTAATATAGATCTAATAGCGAAGTTATTTATTTTTGGTTTAACAATATAAATTTTTATAAAGATAATGATTCTATTAGAACTCAATAATTATCTTAATTCTATTTAGATTTTTTATATTTAAAATGAGATGTTTATTCTGTATTTGATTATATCTATCTACAATTAGATATACGAATTCAAAAATGAAGCTTTAATAAGTTGTACTTACGCACAATTTACTTGTAATTTTAGATTTTAAGTAATATGCATTAATAAACAATACTTCATACACAAAAAGTAGTTTTTAAGAATTTTTATCAAATATTTTTATTTCTAATAATATACATTAATTAATTCACATATAAATCAAATTAAAAAAAATATCAACATAAATATCGGAATATTATTATATTTAAAATAGTTTAGTTGTACAATAACCAGACTGAATTACATTTTGGTCCTGGTGGTTTACTAAAAATCTGATTCTCATCCTTCAATTTCAATAATTACATCCTAGCCCTTGTGGTTTGTATTTTGTATTGCTTTTGGAGCCTGAGGGTATCGAGGAGTCATATGTAGACCAAGATGATAAATCGTTCTTGTAAAATGATCAAAATGCAGGGACGGATCCAGAATTTTTTTTCAAACGGTAGCACCATTTGACTATAAGAAAAAACTATAATGAAAAATTTTCAAACAGTGGTACCGGTTGATTATAAGAAACAAATATACATAATTTTTTTTCAATAGATGACACTATTTGACTAAGAAAATAATACTAACAAGATTTGAATTTGGGTCTTGAGTGGAATAAAAGCCTTGCAAACCAACTCTATCAAATAAAATGTGTTCTCATTGTAGTCTCAAAATACATACGGTGACATGCAACAGATTAATACGGTTGCATATTTTACGAACCTAAATTTTTTTACCCTTCGACGGAGACACGTGCCACCGAAACCACCATGGTAGGTCTGTTCATGCCAAAATGCCTCTTACATGAGGAGCACGTGACCTCTCTTAACGACCGTTAACCTCAGTTAACAAAACCAACACAAAATGCAAACCACAGAGGCTAAAACGTAATTAGATAAATCGAGGAACGAGAACCAGATTTTTGATAAACCACAGTACAAAAATTGTAATCGACTCCGATAACTAAGTACATGAGAGTGGACGGTGTACCTCCTGACTTTAATATATATAACCACAAGCACATGCACGCGTACCTCCAAATTTAATATGTAGACATTCCAAATGATCCTTAATAGATTATGTCTATTTCAATTTCATTTTTAATTGTTATTTAATTTAATTTATATTGCTTATATTTTTTCATTTTTATTTTACATTCTTATCATACTAATATATATATGATTGTCTATTGACTAAGGGGCCGTTTACCTAAACACTTACCTGGTAAGCGTTTAATGGTAAAATTCAACTCTATCGCCTACTTATCGGGTAAGATTTTAGTCTACCAAAACGACCTTGTGTGTAACAATTTACCCGGTAAGCGCTAACCGTGGTAAGAGTCGTCGCCATTACTTACCGGGTAAGACTCTCGCTATGCGCTTTCACTCTTACTAGGTAAGATTCTTGGTACTTGTCATATCCATCCAGTAAGGGAATGTGACTTGACAAACGCTTACCCGAGTAAGAATTTGGTAAACGGCCCCTAAAATACATCAAATTTTTTTTTTTGCAAATCATACCATTATAATTCTCTCGTCGGCACATTTAAAATGAGCCAAATATTGAATGTTTTTTTATTTAATCGTATTATTAAATATTATAAATAATACGAGTTATTTTTTAATACTTACACTTTCTAATATTATAGTTATTTATTTAAAAGTAAATTAAGATTTTTGTCCCTGTAGTTTGTGAATAATTTTGATTTTGATCTCTATGTTTAGAAATTATTATTTACGTCCTTGTAGTTTGCACTTTATTGCTATTTTCTCCCCTAAACCAATTCCTACCTTTAAATACAACGTACCAAACAGTAAGAATTGTAAACCACGTGAACCAAGATAACAATAAATTGTAAATCATAAGGACAACAATAACAATGAATGAGAAACCATGGGGATGAAAACCACATTTTCTAAATTATATGGACGAAAGTTGCAATTTTTAGCAAACTACAGAGACGAAAAATCTAATTTTCTCTTTATTTAATTGAAACTATAAAGATACAAAATGTAAATACTAAAAATAATTCTTAAGTATTTATAATATTTAGTAATACATAATTAAATAAAAAATATTCAATATTGAACTCATTTTAAAGTTATTGACGAAATAATTATAATGATATAATTTATAAAAAAACATATATTTAATATATTTTAATTAAAAATGATTATTTATGTTAAAATAATAAGAATGTAAAATGAAAAGGAGGAAACTAAGATATATAAAATCTATACTATATTATAAAGTATTTAACAAAAACTTTTAAAAACCACTATTTATGTGGAAAGTACGGTTTATTAATGCATGTTACTTAAAACCAAGATTATAGATAGATTGTACGTAAGTACAACTTATTAAAACTTCATATCTGAATTCGTGTAATTAGCTGCAGATAAACATAATCAAATACATGATAAACATCTCATTTAAATATTAAAAATCTTAAATATAATTAGAATAATCATTGAGTTCTAACAAAATACTTAATTATTATCTTTATAAAATGTTATATTATTAAACCAAAAATAAATTATTTCATTATTAAACTTAAATTAAATTATAATAAAAAAATTAATTAAAGAACTTATATAAAAAAGAACTTTTTATATTAGTATATATTTTTTTCAAATTTTTATGAAATCTTCAAATTTATATTTTTATTCAAAAATAAAATAATTACTGCTTTCTTAAAAACATATAAAATCACATTATAACATCGACAGAGACAAAAAATAAAATAGAACATTAAAATTGAGATGTATTTCGCTGTATTACATGAATATCCTTCTAGTAATTAATAATACAGATATAAAGTGAAATAACTTTAAGTTATTTAAGCAATTTACATAAAAACACATATTTTTTTAATTTAAAAAAGTGGTCTATACAAAAACATAAAGTAAAATCAGTCTAATTTAAAAAATGAGTGTAAAGTAAATTGAAGTACTGACATTTTATCTTGACCAGTCATTTTTGGTCTTATTCATAACCTTTGATGACACATTTAAGCATTGAAGGCAATAATGGATGTGACTTCCACAAAGTTAAAAAGGGGACCCCCTTCTCCCAAAATAAGCACATGAATCTTATCCATCTTAATTCAAAGGGATGTTGGGTATATAATATAACCCCATTAAGCCACTCAACTCCATAGATGAACTGCATTGTTACATGAATCTTATCCATCTTAATTCAAAGGGATTTTGAGGTATACAACCTCATTAAGCCACTTAACTCCATAGATGAACTAGATTGTTAATCCATCTGGTTTGTTTAAATATTTGGTTTTATCATTCAAAAGAACTATCTACGTTGAATATTTAGAAGTTTTCATTTTCTTTGTACCTATGGTCCCTCAAGTTAACAGTGTTATTGGAGTTTTGTTAAATAGACGCATACGCATACGCATTTTTAATCACGAATGTTGTTAAATTGACTTGGAGATCTGGAGTTTAGCATACGTTCATTTAAGGAATAAAAAACTATTAGAGTGAGCTATGGCTTTTTGGGTTTACTGATAGTATAAAGCGGAGAGAGACAGAGAGAGAACATAACCATGAAGCAAATTACAAAATCCAGAACATAGCACCCGTAAGGAAGGTTGTTGGTTGGATCAAAAACCTCAAAGCACAAACCCTGAATTAAACCCCTTGAATAAAAAACCTGGAATCAAGAGGTGGTAGGTTTTTATTAAGTGGCTGATTTGCAAAGCGAGAGCTTCTTCGATTTTTATAACTAATGTTCGTTTGTAGAAAGGGGAGAGTGGGGTTTGCGAAGAAGGGAATAAGGAGTGTTGCTGTTCTTTTGGTTCTTGGCACCAAAACTTGGTTTGGAGAACGAAATTCACCGAAGAAGGGAAAAGAAGGGGGAGGGAGATGAGGTTTGCAGGGGAAAGAATAAAACATAGAGGGAGAGTGGTTCATCGATGAGATCTGGGAACTAGGTTTGTAGTGTATAATAAATGGTGTATATGCATTGTATATGGGTAACATCCAATTTCTAATATGCCCAATTATTTGCTTAGTATATTTAATTATTGAGTTAAATAGAACTTATGATTTAGTGGGAGAGTGGGTCTGAAGTTTTAGAATTTTATTTCTTAAAAATATATTAGAGGATTTGGAAATTTTTTTACGTCAAATAGATACGTAAAACTGATTTTCTTGGGAGATATTTTCTAGAATATTTTTGTTGGATGTTATAGATTATCTCTTTATAAACGTGTAGGCGAAAACTGTAACGCCCTCATTTTCATCAAGAGAGATGTTACGGGATCTGAAACATTTTCTTAATAAATACACCAAAGTAATGGCTAAATTAAAACCATTTAAACTATTACAGCGGAAGTCTTTAAAACATCAAAGTTTTAACTTAAGTTCAAACCCACCTTCTCTTGGGGTTAAGTTACAAAAGATCATTACAGCGCATCTTAGACAAAAGACTAAAATGAGATAATAATAAGCAACACTCTAAGCATGTCCTTTGCTTTTATCCGTCCTCGAACTACCTGGGCCTGAAATGCATACTATAGTCAGCTTATAAAACTCAGTGAGTTCATGGTTTTCGTGTGTAAAAACATTGTACGTCATACATTTCTACTTGTAAACCTTATACCAAGTAGCATGCAATTTCTGAAAACATGCAACACTGAAAGAAATGAGATCTCATAAATTATCTGTCTGGAATGGGTCATTTAGTCACAAACACGCCCTGGGTTGATACTTCATTCTCGATTGATCACCCACTTGTCCGGGTAGTGTTTTATACTGGTCGTGACTTATTAGTCACCAACACGCCCTGGGTATCACAATCTTAACTTATCACCCACTTGTCCGGGTAGTGTTTTATACTGGTCGTGACTTACTGGTCAAATGCCCACCCTTAAATCATCAAACTTTAGTATGGAAAAAGCATGCTAGAGTTATTTGAAACATGATTAAACACATAGCATGCAACTGATCATAAAACGTCATACATGTAAAACATATCATGTATGTAAACTGAAACATCATGCATTTGTACCACCATCATATAAATCGTAAAATGCTTGAAAATAAATTTATACATAGGTATGCATCCCATTGTAAGTCTCATGAAGACTCACCTGATAATGTAGATTGCTTATCTAACGCTGCTAACTGGTAACCTACAATTTATAATAGCATATAGCATATAAATGATTAATTTCTCCCAAAGGCTACATAAAAGTCAACTTACGGTCAACTACGTTGGCTAGGGTCAACCTTGGTCAACTATGCTTAAATGCTCCTCTCATTAATCCAAATTATAGAAACGTGAGTTCCAACATAATTTGTATTGTCTAGCTATATATCTTAAATTGACTAAGTCTGGAAAAAGGCCAGAGCCTCTGTGAACGACCAGAGCCTCTGGTGGTATTGACAAAGCCTCTGGGCTCTTAAGTCCTTTAGGACCAAAGCCCCTCTGGTTGTATACCACACTTAGAAAATATTTAGTAACTCGTCCATCGATCCTCTGGTTCTAAATCACACTTAGAAAATATTTCAACGCAGGACCAGAGCCCCTCTGGTCTCCCTTCCAGAGCTTCTGGTCTCACGACCAGAGCCTCTGGTTCTTAATCTTATAAGAAATATTCCATCAAGGGCCAGAGCCCCTATGTGGTTTCTTCCAGAGCTTCTGTCTAACACAAGATAAAAAAGCTCTCATGCAGAGCCTCTGTCTAACATAACTTGACACAGAGCTCTCA
>NC_037529.1:63273177-63274435 GCF_001531365.2 Cynara cardunculus var. scolymus
TCATGCAGAGCTTCTAACATGATACAGAGCTCTCATGCAGAGCTTCTAACATGATACAGAGCTCTCATACAGAGCTTCTGTATACCATCTTCTAAGTGGTTTTTACAGTGATACAATATGTTTACCATTTGAAATCTAAACCTTGAAATCGAACCTTAAAACACAAAGTTTGGACGTGAGCCTTCTAGGGTTCTATACAGGACCGATGGCATAGCTAAACCTTGTATCAATATAAAATTTGGGTCGAGTAATTACCTCTAAACGACGGGAAGCAGAGGGTTTCGTGCCTGGTCTGAACTCCGGTTCCTCCCTCTCTCAAGCTCGACGATTCCTTCTTCTTTAAAAAAGATAACTACTCTAGACCAGTACCCCTGATTTATACCCAAGCTCTTTGGCCTATTAGTTGACCAAATCAACCAAATCCCGATTTTTAGACTGCGAGACTGTCTTCTCCACAGCCTACAACCATGCAGGTCGCAGTTTCCCCTTATGGGCCAGGCATCGCCTGCCCTCTCCTGCCTCTCTCAATGTCAACAGCTGGCCCTCTTTTAATAAGAGCCTTCAGCCGAGCCCAAAACCAGCAAGATTTAACTTATTCAAATTTGAATTTGATTTAATATATATATATGTATATATATATATATATATATATAATCGAAGTAATAAAATACATTATTTATTCCTCGAAATTTTGGGTTTTACAAAAACCTCATAGAAAACGGAGGTCCGAGCGAAAAGTTATGAATAATTTAAGTATTGATGATCAAAATGGGTACCTAGAGTTTTAGCATTATAAATTGGAGTTTTGGCCCATTTTTCATGTCATCTAAGTCCAGAACTCACACACATATTAGAGGTGCGATTTTCACACACATAGGCTTGACTCAACTCAAATCAAAAAAGAACTACAAGATCTTTGAAGGATTTGATCATCAAGTAAGGTATAATCTATTTTTGCACTTGTTCTTGGTTGACATTCTTGTTTTATGGATTGCATGTTGAGATAGAGTTAGGGTTTCATATGGGTTTGATCTTAAGTGTATAAAATGAGTGCTTTTTAGTGTTTATGGCATTAAATGGTCATTATATTCAAGAGATTATCAAGATTTATGCAAGTTCATCATAYGAACTTYGACTTGATYAAGTCAATGATTTRGGAGATAATATAAATGATAAAATAAAGGTTGGATTTTGGTTGTTTATGTCAAATATGTTATATTAAGTTGAGATTTAGAATTTGGAATGGTTTGGAATCGAA
>NC_037529.1:63275955-63277528 GCF_001531365.2 Cynara cardunculus var. scolymus
TATATATATATATATATATAGTCTTGTTCTGTATTCTTTTGGCTACTTAATTTGGGTTGTAAGTAAAAATCCGTTATATCCGGTTTGGAATTGTGTTGTGGGTGGTTTTATCACTAAAATAGGACGGATATTTTGATGTTTTTCTAGAAATTAATATCCCATATTTTGAGGTTAATTAATGTTATGCCCAGATTTGTGTGTTTCAAAGTGTTGTCCTCTGGTCCTTCATGGCCTCTGGTCTTCTTCCAGACTTAGCCATTTCAGTAGCATCTGGACCATTGCCTCTGGTCCAACCATTGCCTCTGGTCTTCCTCCAGACTTAGTCTTTTTAGCAGCATTTTCAAATTTTCTATCCTTGGCCCAGATGGCTTTGACAAAACTTTTAGAGTAATTTAGGATCAATTTTGGTCCAAATAATCAATAAATTATATTTTATTGGAGATTTTATAGGAATTGGTAATTTGGGGTTTGCTCAAGTGAGATGTTACATATATGGTATCAGAGTTGTGGTTTGAGTGAACTGGATATCATTAATGATATTCGGACTCAAACTTAGGTATTGACAATGTATAGTGAATAGGTTATGATTATACTTAGGTATTGACATTGTATAGTGACTAGGTTATGATTATATGGGATATGGACCAATAGAAGAGACCTAGGATTTGTTGGGGTACAAGGGATAGAATATTATTTGACCCCTATATATATGTATTGTAATTTTAGTACGATGTCTGATCACGATGCATCTAGCAACGCGCCGGTTACTCAAGAAATTGAGGATGACAACCTCAATCTTGAAGGGAATGTCCAAGAAAATATGGACAATGACGATGAAGCCCAACTATCACCTCGTACTGAGAGGTTATTGAAAATAATGAATGATCAAACACGGGCTGCTCTACGAGAACAAAGAATAGAGTTTGAAAAAAAGTTATCTGAAGTGCAAAATCCAGATAATGCTCAGAATCCGGTTGTCCAAGGAACGAAGTCGGTTAATGAAGACATACCCAAACCAAAGTCGGACCGACCTTCATTTAAAACATTTAGAAGCAGTGGGGCTACAGAGTTCTCGAGACAGACGGACCCAGTACTTGCAATGCAATGGGTCGAAAACACTAAAAAGGTCTTCAGGATTGTTTACRTACAGGAGGAGGATAAAGTACGTTATGCTACAACGACATTTACCAATCGTGCACTCACTTGGTGGAACACCACATATCGATCAATGGATCCTAATACTAGGGATAGAACGACATGAGAAGAGTTTCAAGTGTTGTTCTTCGAACAATATTGTCCGGATGATTTGAAACAAAAGCTTGAGAAGGAATTCCTAGAGCTCAAACAAGGATTCATGTCGGTGATTGAATATGAAACAAAGTTCAATCGGAAACTTCAGTTTGCCCAACGGTTCGTACCAAGTGAAAATGACAAGATTAATCATTTCGTCAATGGTCTTCGACGAAATATTCGCGAATTCGTCACCAATCGCGACGTACCATCATTTACCAAAGCAGTTGAGTATGCAAGGAAACGGGAGCATGACCTGAGTCTCCCTGATGGCTCTGATGTA
>NC_037529.1:63278978-63290585 GCF_001531365.2 Cynara cardunculus var. scolymus
TATGGGCATTACGAATTCCTCGTAATGCCATTCGGACTTACAAATGCACTTGCAGCGTTTATGGACTTAATGAATCGAGTATGCTATCCTATGCTCGACAAGTCTGTGATCGTATTCATCGATAATATTTTGGTTTACTCAAAGTCTGAAAACGAACACGCTTCACACTTACATCAAATGCTAGAATTGTTGAGAAAAGAACGACTCTATGCAAAATTCTCGAAATGTGAATTTTGGCTTCGCCAAGTACAATTCTTGGGGCATACCATATCCGGAGACGGTATTTCTGTAGACCCAGCCAAGATCGAAGCAATTCAAGAATGGGAGCACCAAAGAATGCTACGGAAGTTCGGAGTTTTCTGGGTCTGACAAGGTACTATCGACGATTTATTAAGGACTTCTCTAAGATCGCAGTACCACTAACCTCTTTAACTCGTAAAGATGCTAAATTTGAATGGAATGAGGCCCAAGATCGAACATTTCAAACTTTAAAGGAATGTCTGACACACGCGCCTATACTTGCTCTACCTAAGGGTAACGAAGACTTTATAGTATATAGTGATGCATCTCGACTTGGTCTTGGATGTGTCTTGATGCAGCGAGGCAAGGTGATTGCATATGCTTCTCGCCAATTGAAAGATTATGAGAAAAACTACCCTACTCATGATCTTGAATTAGCATCAGTGGTCTTTGCTTTGAAGCTTTGGCGATACTATCTCTATGGTACGAAGTGTCAACTTAATACTGACCACAAGAGCTTAAAGTATTTATTTGATCAACAGACCTTGAACATGCATCAACAACGTGCTATAGAACTCATTAAAGATTACGACTGTGAGATACTATATCATCCGGGTAAAGCCAACATAGTGGCAGATGCTCTTAGTAGGAAGACGCATTTTGGACTTCTATGCTACTCTATCACTCACACGTCGGTTAAAAATAATGTATTTGATGATATTCGGAAATGACAGATTGAGGCTTTGAAGCCTGAGAATATCAAAGTAGAACGAATGGTAGGATATATTGATTTTCTCCCTGAAGATGGACGTGGCTTGAAGGTCTTTAAGACCCGAATCTGGGTCCTTAAACTTGGCGGCATGCGAGATGTTGTTTTAGTAGAAGCACATAAGTCGCGATTATCAATACACCCAAGAAGTACCAAAATGTACCAAGATCTTCGTTTAGATTACTGGTGGCCTGGGATGAAGACTGATATTGGACGTTATGTTGAGAAATGTACCACATGCTTACAAGTAAAGGCTGAACACCAGAAACCGTATGGTAGCTTACAGCCTCTTGAGATACCGATGTGGAAATGGGAGGAATTAACGATGGATCTGGTTACTAAACTACCGAAGACCCAACTACAACACGACAGTATTTGGGTTATAGTTGATCGATTGACCAAATCTGCATTTTTCTTACCTGTACGAGAGTCTTACTCTATGGATCGATGGGCGCGGTTGTACATTGATGAAGTTGTCTCACGACACGGTGTACCAGTGAAGATTATCTCTGATCGCGACTCTCGATTCACTTCTAATTTTTGGACTAGATTTCAACGAGAGTTGGAAACACGTCATGCGTTTAGTACGACCTATCATCCTCAGACCGATGGTCAATCAGAATGAACCATTCAGACTCTCGAGGATATGCTACGCGCATGTGTCTTAGAATTTGGTGGTAGCTGGGATACTCACCTACCCTTGGTTGAGTTTTCTTACAAYAATAGCTACCAYTCGACAATTGGAATGGCTCCCTATGAGGCTTTATACGGACGTAAGTGTCGTACACCCTTGTGTTGGCGAGAGACGGGAGAAAAAGTTTTAGTTGGTCCCGAACTCATTCAGATCACTCATGACAAAATTCATATTATTCACGAAAGAATGAGAGATGCTCAAGATCGTCAAAAGTCTTATGCAGATCGTTGTAAAAGGCCAATCGAGTTCTCGGTAGGTGATATAGTAATGGTGAAAGTTTCTCCTTGGCGAGGTGTACTTCGATTCCGAAAACAAGGTAAGTTAAGTCCACGATTTATTGGCCCGTTCAAAGTATTGGAGCGTATCGGAAAATAAGCTTATCGACTAGAGTTACCGGAGGAACTTACGGGTATACATGATGTGTTTCATGTCAGATACTTACGTAAATGCTTGGGTAAACATGAAGAGACGGTTCCCTTAGCCGAAGTCAAAGTAGATGAGAAATTAAGATACATTGAAGAACCAGAATCAATTCTGAACGAGAGAAAAGTGAAACTACGTAATAAGGAAGTAGACTTGGTATTGATCAAGTGGAAACACCATCGGGGACCAAATTGGACGTGGGAGCGAAAAGATGAGATGAAGGTGAAATACCCTTCTTTATTTCCACAACAGTGATTTCGGGGACGAAATCCTCAAAAGGAGAAGGTATTTGTAACATCCAATTTCTAATATGCCTAATTATTTGCTTAGTATATTTAATTATTGGATTAAATAGAACTTATGATTTAGTGGGAGTTTGAGTCTGAAGTTTTAGAATTTTATTTCTTAAAAATATATTAGAGGATTTGGAAAAATTTTACGTCAAATAGATACGTAAAACTGATTTTCTTGGGAGATATTTTCTGGAATATTTTTATTGGATGTTATATATTATCTCTTTATGAACGTGTAGGCGAAAACCTCATAGAAAACAGAGGTCCGAGCGAAAAGTTATGAATAATTTAAGTATTGATGGTCAAAATGGGTACCTAGCCGGACCAAACCGGCCCAACTCGAGTTTTAGCATTATAAATTGGAGTTTTGGCCCATTTTTCATGTCATCTAAGTCCAGAACTCACACACACACTAGAGGTGCGATTTTCACACACATAGACTTGAATCAACTCAAATCAAAGAAGAACTACAAGATCTTTGAAGGATTTGATCATCAAGTAAGGTATAATCTATCTTTGCACTTGTTCTTGGTTGACATTCTTGTTTTATGGATTGCATGTTGAGATAGATTTAGGGTTTCATATGGGTTTGATCTTAAGTGGATAAAATGAGTGCTTTTTAGTGTTTATGGCATGAAATGGTCAATGATTTAGGGTTTCATATTCAAGAGATTATCAAGATTTATGCAAGTTCAACATATGAACTTTGACTTGATTAAGTCAATGATTTGGGAGATAATATAAATGATAAAATAAAGGTTGGATTTTGGTTGTTTCTATCAAATATGTTATATTAAATTGAGATTCAGAAGTTGAAATTGTTTGGAATCGAAATGGTTTGAGAAAAATGTATGAAAATGAGATTTTCGACTTTTGAATGCATTGAAAGTGTGCAGACTTTGAAAATCTGTATAAAATCGTAGAAAAATCCAAATGAGGTTAGGTCAATTTCCTTAGTTAGATATTTTGAGTCTAGTTTATTTCTTATTTTATGATCAAGGCATGAATTCGAGCTTAAAATGGGTAAAATAATTCTGCATGCAACAGCTGTACATATAAATTTAGGTAAAGTGTTCAAATAGGATATGTGTATATCATGAGTTTCTTATATTGATTGCTTATGAGATTTTGTACATTTACTCCAGGGGGTAATTAGCACATATTTTGATACTTTGGAAGCAATCTAAGTGTGGTAGATTGGACTTGCTTTGTGAACTCATTCGGAGCTTTTCGGTATTATACGGTTGTCCGGTGAGTTATATAGTTAATTGTTACATATTGATTTGAACATATATATTTTCATATGAATGTTTTTGGTCTTGAATGAAGTCACAGGATCTTGATTTGTCTATGATTCCGTCTTTTGAGTCGATTCCTTATTATTATCTCGGTACATCGGTTTGTTTTCTGAATCTGGACTTGTTGTTTTGTTCCTTGAATTGTATGCCATAGTACGGGTACTACTTCGTGTGGTACACCGGAAGTTTATGGCGAAGTCAAGATCCCGGGTTGAACGGGTGAGACTTTCTACGGTTGTGAATACTCATTGCTCAAAAAGGAGGAAGGGCAATGAGTAGGGAACCTTGGCACATACCCGGTAGAGGAAGGCGGGCAGTGCGAGGTTTCCCGTAATGTATGATTCTGACTCGGACTTTGGCATGAGCCCGGGAGGTGAAGGACGGGGTGATGCACTATCTTCGTTATGAATACCGATTCGATCTCTTGGTTCTTGATATTTATTGGTATTCTAACGTTGTTGAATATATTTGGTCGTTGATCCTGTCTCCTTGTTGTATTGAGCAACAATGGTATGTTATAATATGGTGATTTGAATATGGAATCCTATGATCTTGGCATCCGGTACGTAATGGTTCACTCGGTTTCTTGTAAGTCTCGGTTTATATCTGGATGATGTCTTGAACTCTTTTATTGATAAGAGTTTATTATATATGTTTATAAACATGTGTGATATTAATATGTAATACTTAACTATTTCACTCACTAAGCGTTGGCTTACCATTTAAATGGCAACCTTTCTCATGAAGGAAGACGGATAAATAGAAAGAACCCGTTGTTTGACTTGAAGATTTATCGGGGAACTTGAAGATATCGATCTTGCTTTTGGGTAAATAGTAGCTTAATATATATAGTCTTGTTCCGTATTCTTTTGGCTACTTAATTTGGGTTATAAGTAAAAATCCGTTATATCCGGTTTGGAATTGTGTTTTGGCCTTTTGGGTGGTTTTATCACTAAAATAGGACGGATATTTCGATGTTTTTCTAGAAATTAATATCCCATATTTTGAGGTTAATTAATGTTATGCCCAGATTTGTGTGTTTCAAAGTGTTGGCCTCTGGTCCTTCATGGCCTTTGGTCCTCATGGCCTCTGGTTCTTCATGGCCTCTGGTCTTCTTCCAGACTTAGCCATTTCAGCAGCGTCTGGTCCAACCATTGTCTCTGGTCCAACCATTGTCTCTGGTCCAACCATTGCCTCTGGTCTTTTTCCAGACTTAGTCTTTTTAGCAGCATTTTCAGATTTTCCATCCTTGGCCCAGATGGCTTTGACAAAACTTTTAGAGTAATTTAGGATCAATTTTGATCCCAATAATCAATAAATTATATTTTATCGGGTTCAAAAGAGAAAAATAAGCAAATAAGAAAACAAAAAATGACCAAATCAAATGTGAATTCACATTAAAATCGCGTGTAATTTAACATGTGATTCACGTGATTTTGGTCGTGACCTGAGATCACAGGCCAAGTCGCATGCACACTCTTACATTGACTGTTAGTGTAGAATCACATGTGATTTTATACGTGATTTGACTGTTTTTCGTGTTTTCTTATGTGGTTAGTGTTCTTGTTTAAATATCACTCCATAAACTTATTATGTATAAATTAAATTAGTTTTATTCTTATTTTTTAAAAGATAATATGAAATTAAGGTAAAAGACGCATTTGTCCTAATCTGATAAGCGTATGCCTCAATTAGTCTATTTAATGAAACTTCATTAACGATGTGGATCATTAATGCAAGAAAAATAGAAAGTTAGAGACCCTCGATGTAGATAATTCATTTGAGTGATCAAATCCAAATTTTAAGCAAACTACATGGATCAACAATGTAAAAATCCCCTTATGGCCATGAAGGTTCAAATGCGATGACTCCGGGTTATCTGCAAAGCAGGTGATCGCCCTGGGATTAGTCGGCTCGCATAGCGGGTTGAATGTGCAGGTTAATAAAAAAATTCACTCATAAACTTATTATTATATTTTCTTTTAATATGTATATATATACATACATAGAGAGAGAGAGAGAGAGAAATATAGAAGTTTAATCATTTGAGAACTCTGAAAATTGTATCTATCATAAACCACTAATTTAAGATAATTAATATTATTAATCAATGATATGATTATCATTATTTATTAAACAAAAATTACTGTATTTTTTTAGGAAATCCCATACATATCTCTCTCTTTGTGTCTCTCATCTCCTCTTTCCATAGCATACTTACGCACAATTAAATGTGCATACGAAATTAACACATTGTGAACACAATGTAAATAATCTTAAGAAATTTTTTACTAGGGTGTTTACAAGGTTCACATGGTGTTCAAGTGATTTGTTTAGATTTAGGTGGCGTTTGTTTTTTAAGAGGTGTTGAAGTCTGAAGTATGAATTCACTTCTGAATTTTAAGAGGTGGTGCTGAAGTCTGAAATCTGAATCAGTCAGACTGTTTGTTTTTACGTCTGAAATCTGAAATCTGAATCAGTCAKACTGTTTGTTTTTACGTCTGAAATCTGAAATCTGAATCAGTCAGGCTGTTTACTTTTACGTCTGAAGTCTGAGAGTTCCAGAAGATCGAAGAACACCAATCGAAGCTTGAATCGAGCTAAGGGACGAGACAAAAACAGAGGGCGAGAGCGAATGTATGAAGAACACCAGCTTCAATCGATGAATGAGACGAAAGAGATCGAGATGTATAAAGAAGCAGATCGAGAAGAAACCAAAGAGAGATCGAGAAGATTACCARAASAYCAGCTTGAATCTGCGATGTATGAAGAACACCAGCTTCAATCGATGAATGGGACGAGAGCGGATGAGAGCGACGTAAAGGAGGCGGATGAGAGCGACGTAAGGAGGCGGATAAACAAATAAGAGGTATTAAGAGCTAGAGTTACCACTTAAAAATTCAGAGGAAACCTTATGAATTCAACTCTTAATTTGGGGAAAAAAAAAACAAACGATCTGAAAGTCTATATGTCTTACCGATTCAGACATAAGAGGAAATTAAGAGGCAAAATTTAAAAAACAAACAGGCCCTTAGTTTTAGTGGTTTTATTTGGTGAGCTTTAAACCCCTAATTCTTGGAATGTTAGGTTTTACTAGCAAGTTGGATACCGCTAGATCAAATGTTTTACACTCTTATCTTTTTGCACAATTTGATCTAGATTCTTGTTTATCACTCGTTGATAAAAACACCCATAACAATAGTTAAATGTCATTTGACCATCTGCGACGAATTAGTGTGAGAAACCCGCTTCGGTTCATGTCCCCGCTCACAGCCTTTTGGCTTCCTTTTGCATTCGAAGACTACGGAAATCAACATACAACCCATTCATAAAGTTGAAATTGAAGCCTAAACATATAAATTTTATTTCAAATCGATTCTTGAACAATGTAGATCTTGAACCTTCAAAACACACGATCGACATTCGTTTTTCTGACTAGTTTTTTTCTCAGTTATCTAATGTTCTTGTGTAGTTCTTTTTGTATCATATAGGATTAGCTAAAACGAGTTACAACATCTCTAACATGTATGCTATATTTTCTCTGTATTCAACCAAATTTGAAGATTCTCTTTTTCTGTTCATATTTTCTTATTTTAGATGAATGTTTAACATAAGTGTCGAGATTGATAAAGAATTGGTTAATGATACTAGAACATGTACTTGTTTTGAGATCATCGTTTTGGTAAGCTATTACCTCGCCAACTAGCTAATCAGACGAATAGAACATGTTGAGCCAGATCTTTTTCATGTAAAATCTGCTTGCAATGAAAGGATCTCGGAGACCCACCAAAGCACGAAGACACGATATTTCATAATCACAAACATAAACTCTTAGATTCGCCCGCGTATATCATAGACAGAGTAAACTACAAATTCGGTCCTTGTAGTTTGTCAAAAACATCATTTTTCATCCTTGTGGTTTTGCAATTACAACATGGCTATTTTGGTTTATAAAAACATCCATATTTGATCCCACACAATAACGACTATTAATAATTTGGTTAAAATGACAGACATTTTTGTTTTTTATCTATTTTTTTTATTTTTTACCTAATCAAAATTGATTGTATGATCTTCGTCATGTGATTTTTTATTAGACAAAATACAAAGTAAATCAAGAAAATAACTAAAATGTTTCTCATCTAACGAAATTGTTAACAAACGTTAGGGAGTAGGACCAAATTCGTACATTTTTGAAAATCATGATGGTCAATTTGTATTTTAGCAACTGTAAGGACAAAAAATGTTATTTTGAAAAAAACCGTAGGCATAAAATTTGTAGTTTGCTCTTATATATATTTTATCACACATTCTACACCTTGCATATCAAAGACTGATTACCCTCCCACTGTTCAGAAAGTGGGTATGAGGAACGATGAACCGTTAACGCCGGCCGGCCGGTTGTTCATGCAGCCAGCAACTCACCAGATCATCAACTGCGCTTTCGGTCTTGAACGGTCCGTTGGAATAGATGAAGCTCGAATTGTCCTCTCTGATTCTCTCATGATCGAACACCCGAGGTTCTGCAGTCTCTTAGTCACCGACGATTATGGCCGCCATTATTGGAGAAAAACCGAAATCAATATCGACCGCCACATCATCCTGCATTCCGATCCAGTCAGTGAAGCTGTTAACGATGAAGCCGCCACCAACGATTACGTAGCCGACCTTGCCGTATCGTCTCCTTTGAGCACCGATAAGCCGTTGTGGGAAATCCACATTTTGTCGGCTCATAAGTCTGTGATATTGCGTTTCCACCATGCGCTCGGGGATGGAATCTCTCTCATGTCCTTGATGTTAACTCTGAGTAAAAAACTTGATGATCCTGAAAAGACGCCGACGATCGAACCCCTAATTTCATCTACCAGAAGAAACCATAGGAAATTAGGAATCGATGAGAAAGTTTTGAAATTATTGAAAATTATTTGGTTTACTATGATTTATGCGTTGGAGTTTTTGATCAGGAGTCTATGGGTGAAAGACGGAAAGACGGTGCTGAGAGGCGGAGAAGGGGTGGAGTTGTGGCCGAGAAAAGTCGCCACCGCCAGGTTCCACCTTGACGACATGAAAACGGTGAAGAACGCCGTCACTAACGCAGTAAGTTTTACGTTTCTGTTACGTTTTCCGTTAGCGGTTCATTTTGTGTGTTAATAGGTTGCCTAACCAAACACCGCAATTTCAGTTGTACGGTAAATTAAAACCTTTCCTTACAATTAAATAGACCAACGAGCGAGTAGAGTCGGCTATAGCTAAGCGTACCGGTTATAAAGTACTTTAACTGGTCTTACCATTTTTTATCGAAATTGATTATGGTCTGTTATAAGAAAGCTTGGGACTGATTAGGCCCGGTCCGAGACCGATTTTTAACCATGACTACCTCAAACTAAAATTAACAACCCATCCAACCTAATAGAAAATGTATCAGGTCCAATAATATATTTCGAGTCTAATATGTATTATGTATAGTGTATTCCTAATATAGAGGAGCCTTCATTTGGAAATCCATAGTCATAATTTGAAAAAAAGGTGCATCATGTGCTATTTCATATTGATTTTTTCATCTATGACTTGGATTTAGTGTATTGATTAACATATATTCTACGTAATGTGTTTTTGTTTTACGTATATTTGTTACACAATTTGAACATTTTTTTATGTGTTTGTGAAACAAAAAATTCAACTAAAAAGTTTCATATTATAAACCGAATATATATGAAACAAATACATTGTGAACTGAAATGTAGCGGGTTCGGTTGGGTTATAAACTTAAGAAGGGTTGGGTTGTCGAAATGTCCTAAAAAATTTTAAGTGGTAAACATATCCCTTAATACCTCTTAATCCTAATATGCCCTCTATCAAATTGTTCATATTTTGGAGGCTAGAAGAGATTTGTTAGCAAAACCTATTTATCTTTTATATTTTTACACTAATTTGACAGATTCAGATTTCAGACTCCAGACGTAAAAGCAAACAGTATTACTGATCCAGATTTCAGATTTAAGCACCACCTCTTATAAATCAGAAGTGAAATCGGATTTCAGACTTCAACATCTCTTAAAAAACAAACGCCACCTTAAAATTACTTTTTTTTTCTTCCAATTATTCATGTATAAACCTTTTTATTCTTACATTCTCACAATATTTAGCCTTCATATTTTAATCTTGTTATAAGAATAATTGGTACGGTATCTATTTTGAAAATGGACGGAGCTACTTTGCTTAAATACACAACTTGTTCAAGTTCAAATCCTATAGGAGACAGGCTTGAACCCCTCCGCTAGACTCAACCACTTAGTCAGCTTTAAAATGTCTTATCACATGTGGTTCATAGGCACTAGGGGGTGGGTTACATGTGGACTGGTCGGGTTTATCGGTAGTCAACGTACTCGAATATTAAGAGTGAATTAAGAGTTGGTCCCGTGATTTGGTGAAAAGTGCTACTATAGTTCATAAACTTCATTTATTAAGCTTTTGATCATGGGTGTATTCATTTTGTTACGTCCATGGTCCATTTGATTAACATAGATAAAAGAATTCGTTAGCTCAAAAGACATTTCCTTCTTTTTAGCCTTTTTGTATTTTCCTTATTAAAAAAATAAAAAAAAGATAACACACACAACGACAGAACCACGCCTCCTCCTGTGAAACCGAGAGCCCCACACCACCACCGTTAGCCATCACCGCTTCCCTACAGGGAAAAAATCATTTAACTCGGTTAATTCTAGGGGCATTTTATTCCTTTTACCACTTTTTGTATTTTTCTTATTGAACGGCATAAGACACTCCCCCACCCACACTTCACCATCTCCTCTCATAAAACCTGTCGTCCCAATGTAACCTTCCATCTCTTATGGTGAAACCCACCTCCCATCTTTTGTCTTCGTCTCCATCTCCTCCGGTGAATCATAAAACACATGTAACTAGCAACGTAACTAATGTGCTATCTCGGAACTTGTTAATCAACTTCCTTGGCTTCATGGTACTTTACATGTTGCATAACAATCAATAAATATGTTCTAAAAACTAGTTATGTTTAATTAGGTTGTTGGCCCAAGGCAAGAATAGGGTTGGGAATATGAAGCCAACCAAGAGCATTTACAATCACTTCGGCGAACCAAACAACAACACTCACCAAAAATAAACACAAAAAATGAAACCGATGACTCAAATATGAAAGGCAAACCAACGACACCACCCTGACCAAAAATGAAACCCGAAAAATGAAGCCTCCTCTTGGCGTGAACCACCATCCTCACCAAAATTGCAACCCACAAAGAAACTGATAAACAAAACGCAACATGGATATGGGAAGGCAGAGAGAGGGAGCACCAGAAAACGGTGAGCTTAAAGGGAGGGTTCACTAGAGTTGGTGGTACAACAAAAGAGGGGTCACTGTTTATTTATACACTATATAGTTGATCGAAGAGTGCTCGATGCTATATATACTGTTTTTGTGTGTATGTCTATATATATATACACACTCACACATATACATATATAATAAAAAAAAGATCAAAATGCTCCTGATTTAACTAAGTTAATGATACTAGTCAGAGGGACCATGACTAAAAAATGAATACATGGAACCAAAACCGTAATAAAGAGAGTTCAAGGAGTGTAGTAGTAGTTTTCACGATACCACAAGGACCAAAACTGTAATTCACTTTAATATTAATGGCTTAATAATAATTCTTAATGAATATAAAGTAATATAAAATAGAAATTGAATTAATCCTTCTTTTGGAATAGGATATGGGTGTTATAAATGCGTAGGCGAAGGCTATTACCTACTTACAGGTAGGAATATGTAAAGTCAATGCTTCATGTTTATTACTATTATAATATTAAATTGTTATATTATAATGATTAAATAATAAATAAATTGACAAA
>NC_037529.1:63292177-63303511 GCF_001531365.2 Cynara cardunculus var. scolymus
GGGGGGGGGGGGGTATAGGGTAAAGGAAACGGAAATTGGAGGTCAAAGGGAGGATGATTGATCAGAACATTGGTAATGAAAGAGGGGGTTTGCTGGATAGGGGTATCGGAGAAGAGGGTTGTTATGGCGCCACCTAAGCGTGTGAAAGTATACTTTTCAAATAGGTGGCACCGTCTATGTATAGGTTAAAAATTACGTTGTGGTTAATATCTAAAACGAAAAAAATATTATTTTAACGGAGTTAGGTTTAGGTTGAAATGATGAGGGCATTGAGTGTACTTATTTTGAAATAAGTATGAGATCCAGATTTTGAGCAAATCACATGGAACAAGAGAGTTATTTACTCTAACATTAATAATAATAATTAAAAACAGTGGATAGCAATGAATAAGAATGAAGGCCATAATTAGAAGAAAGTGACATGATATTATTGAAACACTCCTTAGCGTCTCAATAAGCTAGTTTTTTGGCTATCAGAAGTTAAAAAAGTAAATTAACTCATGGTTACAAACATGACTCTAAGGTCCCATTTGGTTTGCATGAATGGTTCGAATTTGGAGAGATTTAGATTTCAAATTCATTCCAGTCTCATGTTTGGTTTGTTGGATCGTCCGGGTTTAAAATCATTGGATTTAATTGAAATCCTTCAAATATAGGATTTTGAAATCCTTGGGGAGTGCTCGGGATTTCATGGTATTTCATAGGATTGTATGTAATAAGGTTTTAAGAAAATGTTAAAAATATTTGTTTTGTAATAATCGATTAAAAAGATGTAACTCAATTGTTTTTATAATTTTTTTGTAAAATATTTATAAATAATGAAATTCAATTTCATTATAAATCCTACAAACCAAACACGACAATGATTTCAAATCCATTCAAATCCAAATCCCTCAATGAAATTCAAATTCCTAAAAAACCAATCCTGCAAACCAAACGGACTCTTATTAGAGAATCCTTCCTAAGATCCTGTTTGATTTGCAGAATTTGATGGGATTTGGAATTAGATTAGATTAGATTACAATCCCTCATTTTGTTTTAAAAAAGTCCAGAAGTGAAAACCCACAAACGTTGAATTTAAAACCCCTTAGGTGGAGAGTTGCTAGGTAATAAATAAAAATAAAAGACCACATATGTGATAAATTACAAACCATAGAAACCAAATCCATAATCCTCTATTTGACCTTCCATAGAATCACTTTGTAATACTATATGTTAAAAAATTCCTTTTATAATAATTAATTAATAAAATATAACTTTATTATTATTTATAAATTATCTTTAAAGAAGGAAATTAAATTCATTTAAAATCAAAATCCATAAAATTATTACATTAAACCTAATGCCACGTAACAGTAATTAAAACTCACTTGTTTGTATTTAAACTATATTTAAATTCTATATTGCAGTAATTAATGTGTTGTAAAGGAAATTAGATCCGTCTACGTCGACAACCAGTACTTGGTTATAAGTATAGTAGAACCACAAAATAAGTCTCCTTCGAACAGGAAAGATGTGGATTACTTTAGTCACTATCAAATAGGACCAATTCATTACAAAATACAAGTCAAACATACTACCTTGCTTTACAGGTTTAAACACTATACTACAATTTTGGTATTTCCGAAACACTTTATTCTTTTCTATAAAAGTCCTTATCAATTTATTATAAATCAAAATTATTTAACTTCTTCAAAAATTTCTTGTTACTTATTTGACATCGGTATAAACTATTTATCAAAACATTCAAAAGTATTTATTACAAATATCATATCAAAATAAATCAATAAATTATCTTTATAAACAATCCCAACCATGATCTCTTATTCAAAATTGTTGCAAATCAGAAAGCCACATAGACTAAAATTATAGTTTACTCATACTTTAAACCCCACTCATTTACAATACAGGCTTGCATCCACCCGATATCAATTATATATATATATATATATATATATATATATATATATATATATATATTAAATAATCACACATTCTACACCTTGCATATCAAAGACCGCTTACCCTGTTGCTCTCCAAAAATGGGTACGGGGAACGATGAACCATTAACACCGGCCGGCCGGTTGTTCACACAGCCAGCGACTCACCAGATCATCAACTGCGCTCTAGGCCTTGAGCGAGCCCTTGGATTTGATGAAGTTCGAACCGTCGTCTCTGATTCTCTCATGATCAAGCACCCTAGATTCTGCAGTCTCTTAGTCACGGACGATCAGGGCCACCACTATTGGAGATTAACCGAACTCGATATCGACCGCCACATCATCCTGCACACCGATCCCGTCGGTGAAGTTGGTAACGATGAAGCCGCCATCAACGATTTCCTTGCCGACCTTGCAGTATCGTCTCCTTTGAGCACGGATAAGCCGTTGTGGGAAATCCACCTTTTGTCGGCTCATAAGTGTGTGGTTCTGCGTCTCCACCATGCGCTCGGGGATGGAATCTCTCTGATGTCATTGATGTTAACTCTGTGTAGAAAACTCGATGATTCCGAACAGACGCCGACGATCGAACCCCTAATTTCATCTGCACGAAACCCTAGGGGATTAGGAATCAATGAGAAAATTTTCAAAGTATTGAAGATTATCTGGTTCACGATGATTTATGTGTTCGAATTTATGATGAGAAGTCTGTGGGTCAAGGACGGAAGGACGGTGGTGAGAGGCGGAGAAGGGGTGGAATTGTGGCCGAGAAGAGTCGCCACGGCCAAGTTCAACCTTGAGGATATGAAAACGGTGAAGCGCGCCGTCACTAACGCAGTGAGTTTTTAAGTCTCTTGGTTCATTTTCCGTTATCCTCTTAATCTATGTCTTGACGGTTGACAAACAAACGCCCACCCAATCACGCCACTACTATCTGATTTTTCTCTCTCTCTCTCTCTCTCTTGATGGATAACTGCACAATAATTTTAATAATTATAATATAAAATATTAGTATTTTATATAAATAATAATAAATGTAGCTTGAAATATTAGAAAAAAGGGTATTAATAGGATTATAAGTAAGTTGAAATAAAGAGTCAGTAGTTTAGTATTTGCATGAAAAGTAGTACGTGAATGCTATTTATCATTTTACTTTTTACATGGTCCCAACTCCCAAATCCAGATACACTAACAACAAAATATTCTAACACTCCATTAATTAATTAATTAATTAATATATATATAAAGAGAATAGTTTAAACGAGAACATCTTCATTTTATGAGGTATATAAAAATATAAAAACACAAAAAAGGTATATAAATCAAAGTTTCAATAACTAAAAGGCCTAAAAGATTTCTTTTTCCAAGTCATGAATATTGTGTTGCTCCAAATTTGGAGTATCATATATGACTACCATTCATTCCTTGCAACTTTCATACCAAGTACTGTTTATTTAAAATAGGAAATATATAGAATTAAATTGTTGGAAAATGAGATCGAAATATTAAACGGGTCGAATCGGATTCTATATTAACATCTAATCCATTTAAGTGGAACCGATCCGTTTCATCCAATATTCTAATTCAATTTTTCGGTAATTACATTTGATGGATTGAATCAGTTGTCCAATATTGATTGAATTGAAGTAAAAGGGGTGGAGGTTAAATGACCATTATTAATGCAATTATTGAATGAATTTCTAAAATATTATTAATGACGTGGATATTTGTATTATAAATTATAATAATTAATTGGTAAGGTGAGAGATGTACGAGAAAAATAATTAAATGGACCCAAATTTCTCTCAACCAATGGCATCATTGCAAAAAAAAAAAAAAATACTAATAGGATTCGAACTCAGTTTGGGTGGAAGAAAAGTCTTACCTCTATCAAAAGAAAACTTGTTTTTATTGTAGTTTCAAAATATATAGGGTGGTACATAACAAATTAATACGGTTACACCTTTTCACGAACCTAAATTTTTTTATCCTTCGACGAAGGAATAATACCGCAACACGTACCACTGATGGCACCAAACTTATACAACATCATGAACGTGTATGACCTATCCATACATATACGTTTACTTATGATTTTTTGCAAGTCTATATATATTTTATATGTCATTGTATAAGTTGGACATAACATTACTAATATTCAAATGCAGACGATAAACGATGTTCTTTTTGGAGTAATATCATCAGGGCTATCAAGATATTTGGACAAACGATCGCCAGAATGTAATCGTTTTTTTTTCCAACAAGTTGTTTTACGTTTTTCATTCTATTTTTATGAATCAAGATTCATATTCAAGTTCATGCTTCATTTTTACCAAGTAAATTACTTGTCTTTCTTAGCTCTTCAGGAGGGGCTTCGAATCACCGGTGTCGCCTTGGTTAATCTAAGGCCATCACCAGGACTTCAGGTTACATATGTCAACCCTCATTTTCATATAGAATTCAAAGTGCATATCTCGAAATATCATATCAATATCAATCTTAGTAGCTATTGTAAAATTATATGGAACCCCATTAAATTACTCTTCAAAAGGACATAAGGAGGTTCTAACATATATAGAGGAGAAATAGTCCAAATCTAGCATATGTGAGACTCCAACATGCCCTCACCAACAGAGGCTAGACGGACACAGATAGATTACCCTGGAGTGATAGAATTTGGCTCTGATACCATATTAGAATATGTAGAACCCTCAGATTTACTCTCTTCAAAGGCTCTTTTGGAGAGTAAATATGGGGGTTCCACATATACTCACAACTATAACTATTTTTTAAATGATCATCAATAGTGTTTTTGATTAACATCTAAGATGAATTGTATTTTTATCAGGATATAAAAGAGTTGATGAAGAAAAATGCAGGATCAGGGTGGGGAAACAAATTTGGTATTATGCTTCTACCAATTTACTACCATAGAAATGGCTCCAATCCTCTCGACTATTTGAAAAGAGCCAAAATGATGATTGATAGAAAGAAGTTGTCTTTGGAAGCCTTTCTATCATACCAGATTGGATTCTTTGTTATGAACCACATGGGAGCAAAGGTGAAATTATATCTTACCTCAAATATCTAAAATCCACTTGTTTTGTTTTCTTGGTATTTTTATATTTTCAATACATGATTTGATCTGATTTTGATCTAAAGGGATACATATAACAAACCCTTTTCTTTTGTCCCTCAAAATCAAAAAATACAGTATTTGATTTGAAATTGTTATTTGTCAAATGCTTAAAATACCGATTCAATTTATGTAACCGAATCAGTGTTATCAATCTTGTGTTTGCAGTTTGCAAGCTTGCTTAATTACAGGATAGTTTGCAACACTTCATTCACAGTTTCGAATGTGGTGGGCCCAAGAGAAGAGATTACCGTCGCAGGCATCCCAGTCACGTACATCAGAACATCGTCGTCAAGCTTATCTCACGTACAAGTTTCTAAAGTTTGTGTACAAACAACACGAGCGGCCGTTTATAAAAATGCGTACTTATGGTTGTGTTGAATGGTGATGCAGGCAATCACAATGCATATGGTGAGTTATGCAGGAAGGGCCGATATGCAGATTCTAGCTGCCAAAGACATCATTCATGACCCCGAAAACTTAGCGAAATGTTTTGAAGATGCACTGCTCGAAATGAAAGAAGCCGTACTACGAACTTAAGAAAAGGGAAAATTTGCCCTTCAAAGTTGTACAAGATTTTATTCGTAGTTTGGAAAATATAAAAAAAAATAGCCGAATCTAAAAGATTCAATATTCTTTGTATGATCACGCAAAACAAATATATGTCACTTGGCATAAACATTTGCTTCTATTCATTTAACATCTTTACTTGGTGCATCACGTTTAAAAACGTGATGTGAACGATTAATTGTTCATCGAATAGCAAGCGCAAATTGGGCCCTATGATCAACGGATGCTAAGGGTCGATTTACCAACGTTAACCTGGTAATTAGAGTCATCCACCTTACATTTTCACAATATTTAGCCTTCTTATTTTAATCTCGTTATATGAATAATTGGTACGGTATCTATTTTGCAGATGGACGAAGCGACTTTGCTTAAATACACAACTTGTTCAAGTTCAATCCTATAGGAGACAGGCTTAAACCCCTCCGTTAGACTCAACCACTTAGTCAGCTTTGAAATGCATTCTCACATGTGGTTCATAGACGCTAGGGCAGGGACGGACCCAGAAAATTTTTCATACGGTGGCACCATATAATTAATATAATATAATATATATCTAAAAATTAATTACAAAAAAATATGGTTTTTATAGTGCCGATAAACAACTCCTAAATTTGTACCCGACGCATCTTCATCTTTTGAAAACGGTCAATATATACCAAAAAATAATTACAAAAAGTATGTTGAGAAACAACTCCTAAATTTGTCCTCGGCGTGTCTTCATCTTTTGGAAACGATCGATGACATCTTCGTTTTTAACATTACTAAGGACGACTCAGTGAGTACAACCGAGTCTTCAAGACTCGTTCCAATGATGAATCGAATCTCGTTGTTGGCTCGTTGTCGCTCACAGCCTCGCACACTTGCACTCGCACTCGCACGCAGCCACGCACAATCTCACACACTCGCCACTCGCGTCGTCTTCTTAGTTCTCACAATCGCACTCGCAATCGCAGTATCGCACGCTGCACGCACCAGGCCACCAGCAGGTAAGGTTAGGGCTTTATTTTTTACTTCTTTAGGAATTAGGATTTAGGCCCTTAGTTTTCTTTTATTTGGGCTGAGTTTTCTTTTATTTGGGCTGGTTGGGCTTACTAAACTTATGTTATTAGATTAATCAATTTGTTGGGCTTACTTATCTAATTTATTTGGACTTTATCTTGTTTGGGTTTTAGATTTAGTTGCACTATTTGAAATTCAGAAAAAAAAAATACGGTAGCACCTTTCAAAACGATACGGTAGCACCGTTAATAAACCTAAAAATTTTACCCTCCGGTGGCTAAATAATACAGTGGCACGTGCCACCCATGCCAACCAAGTAGGTCCCCCCATGCGCTAGGGGTTGGTTACATGTGGACTAGTCGGGTTTGTCAGTAATCAACATTTGCTCGAATATCTATACTATCTTATTAAGCAAATTTAATAAAAGTCTTAAAGTCTTAAAATACTAAATGACCAAGATACCCTTTATACTTTTTCACCTTTTCACTCCCTTCTTTCCTCACATACACTCAACCTCTCACAACCGATTTTTTTTAAATTATAATTTTAAATTTACACTTTATACATCTATTTAAATGTTTATCAAATTAACATACATAATCGTATATCAATTCAAACATGTTATAAAAAATACATTTTTATTTTAACAAGTTACACCATTATAATCGTCTCGTTAATACCTTCGAAATGAGTCCATATTTAATAGGTTTTGACTTAATTATATTATTATATATTATATATACTGTGAAAAAACATTTTTAATATTTACGATTTATACTTTTATAGTTATTTACATATATATATATATATATATATATATATATATATTTTGGGGTTAGGCTGTCCAAATTGCACTGTATAATATATTCTGAATTAATATGTTCTTAGGTTTTTTTGAAATATATATATATATATATATATACATGTATTAATTCAACCTTAAACTGAGTTTCTGGACAAGAAAAGGGTAAGTAGTTGAAATTTCATTTTAAAACCCATCTTTTTGGTCTTTTCATGGCTTATGATCTATCAAATTTGTAGTTTTCTTTATTGGTTTTGAGTGTTTATCTTAAACCTCAAGTTTCTTGGTTCTTTGTTCTTGGTGTAAATCGAACACATTTGTAGAGTCGTTTAAATATGTTGGATTTTAAATATATTGGATTTTAAATATATTGGATTTTAAACTGTTATACGTTTTTTTTTCATCGATAGTCTGTAATTGGAACCGTAACTCTTATGTATTCAAATTGTATTAATATGTAAAGACCAAGTGTAACCTATATCATCGTTAAATCTTATCTTATAAAACCAGTAGAACTTCAAAATCGTTAAAATTCATGGTTCTCGCCGCATTGCGCGGGTACACAACTAGTTAAGAGTGAAGTAACAGTTGGTCCTTTGATTTGGTGAAGATTGCTACTATAGTTCATAAACTTCATTTATTACGGTTTGATCCTGGTTGTATTCATTTTGTTACGTCCATGGTCCATCTGATTAACACCCTTAAAAGAATTCTTTAGCTCAAAAAGACATTTCATTCTTTTTAGCCTTTTTGTATTTTCTTATTAAAAAATAAAAAAAAATCATATATTACACACACAACGACGGAACCCACGCCTACACGCACACTTCACGATCTCCTCCTGTGAAACCGAGAGCCCCACACCATCACCGTTAGCCATTGCCGCTTCCCTACAGGAAAAAAATTATTTAACTCGGTTAATTCTAGGGGCATTTTTATTCCTTTTACCACTTTTTGTATTTTTCTATTGTGGTATCTCCGGACTTGTTAATCAACTTCGTTGGCTTCATGGTACTTTACATGTTGCATAACAAACCATAAACATGTTCTAAAAACCGTTTATTTATACACTATATAGTTAATCGAAGAGTGCTCGATGCTATATATATACTGTTTTTGTGTGTGCGTCTATTTATATACACTCACATACATATATAATCAAAAAAGACCAAAATGCTCCTGATTTAACTAAGTTAATGATATTAGTCAGAGGGACCATGACTAACAAATGAAGACATGGAACCAAAACCGAAATAAAGAGAGTTCAAGGAGTGTAGTAGTAGTAGTTTTCATTATACCACAAGGACCAAAACTGTAATTCGCTTTAATATTAACGGCATAGATTTCTTAATAATCTATATTATATTATAAAGCATTTGACAAAAACTCTTAAAAACCATTTTTATGCATGAAATATTGTATATTGATGCATATTACTTAAAATTCAAGATTACAAGTAAATTATGCATAAGTACAACTTACTAAAGCTTCATGTTTGAATTTGTGTAACTAACTGCAGATAAATATAATCAAATAGAGGACAAACATCTAATTTTAAAATATAAAAAATCTAAAATATAATTAGGATAATTATCGAGTTATAACAAGATAATTAATTATTAGAAGAGTACTCGCGCAATGCAGCGAGACACATGCATGTCGATTTTATTGTTCTATTTTATTATTTGTTTCTGTTGATGTTATAATACGATTTATGTGTTTTTAAGAAAGCAATAATGATTTTATTTTTGAATAAAATATAAATTTGAAAAAAACATATCAATGTTAATATAAAATCAACTATTTAAAAGTTTTCATTTTTTATTGTAATTTCTTTAATTTATTATAATTTAATTTAAGTTTTATAATGAAATAATTTGTTTTTGTTTTAATAATATAACATTTTATAAAGATAATAATTAAATATTCTCTTAGAATTCAATGATTATCCTAATTATATTTTAGATTTTTTTATATTTAAAATGAGATGTTTATCCTGTATTTGATTATGTTTATCTACAGTTAGTTACACGAATTCAAATATAGAGCTTTAATAAGTTGTACTTACGCGCAATTTTCTTGTAATATTGAATTTTAAATTAATATGCATTAATAAACAGTACTTTACGCATAAAAAGTGGTTTTTAAGAGTTTTTATCAAATGTTTTATAATATAGTATAGATTATTTTTATAAGAAAATTATATTATTAAACCAAATATAAATTACTTCGTTATTAAACCTAAATTAAATTATAATAAAAAAATTGAACTAAAAGAAATTACATAAAAATAAGAATTTTAAATAGTTAATTTGATAATAATATCGATACATTTTTGTTAAAATTTTATGATATCTTCAAGTTTATATTTTATTCAAAAATAAAAACATTATCGTTTTTTCAAAATCACATAAGACCAACTATAACATCGAATAAGATAAAAAAAAACATTAAAATTAAGATGTATCTCGTTACATTACGCAAACGCATTTCTCGTAATTCTTAATGAATATAAAGTATATAAAATAGAAATTGTCTTAATCCTTGTTTTGGTATAGGATACGGGTGTTATAAATGAGTAGGCGAAGGCTGTTACATACTTACAGGTAGGAATATGTAAAGTTAATGCATTAGATGGAGAGTTGTTGTCTAGGAAGATTAAATTAAGATTTAGAAACGTGCATTTGAATTTAATTACTTCATGTTTATTATTATTGCTAGAAGAGTATTCGTGCAATGCAGCGAGACATGTCTCTGTCGATGTTATAATACAATTTTATGTGTTTGTAAGAAAATAATAATGATTTTATCTTTGAATAAAATATAAATTTGAAGATATTATAATTTTTTTTAAATATATATATATATATATATATATATATATCAATGTCAATATCAAACCAACTATTTAAAAGTTCTCATTTTTATGTAATTTCTTTAATTTATTTTTTATTATAATTTAATTCAAGTTTAATAACAAAATAATTTAATTTTTGGTTTGATAATATAAAGATAATAATTAAGTATTCTGTCAGAACTCAATAATTATCCTAATTATATTTTAGATTTTTTATATTTAAAATGAGATGTTTATCTTGTATTTGATTATGTTTATTTGCAGTTAGTTACACGAATTCAGATATGAAGCTTTAATAAGTTGTACTTATGCACAATCTACTTGTAATCTTGAGTTTTAAGTAATATGCATTAATAAATAGTACTTTACGCATAAAAAGTGGTTTTTAAGAGTTTTTATCAAATCTATACCATATTATTAAGCATTTGACAAAAACTCTTAAAAACAATTTTTATGCATAAAATACTATTTATTAATGCATATTATTTAAAATTCAAGATTACAAGTAAATTGTGTATAAGTACAACCTATTAAAGCTCTATGTTTGAATTCGTTTAACTAAGAGGGTGTTTGGGATTGCTTATAAAAACAACTTATTGACTTCTTCCGGTGTGATACCGGTAATAAACACTTTTGAATGTTTGAATAAACAACTTATACCGGTGCCAAACCGGTAATAAGGAGTTTTTGAATAAGTTAAACTCTTATAACTTATAATAAATTGATAAGTGCTTTTATAGAAAAACATAAGTTGTTTCAAATAAGCAATCAGAAACATGCCTTAACTGCGGATAAACATAATCAAATAGAGGATAAACATCTCATTTTAAAATATAAAAAATCTAAAATATAATTAGGATAATTATTAAGTTCTAACATGATACTTAATTATTATCTTTATAAAAAGTTATTATTAAACCTAAATTAAGTTACTCCGTTACGTTAAATTAAATAATAATAAAAAATTTGAATTAAAAAAATAAACAAACAAGAAATTTTAATTAGATAAATTGATACTGATATTGATATA
>NC_037529.1:63304276-63315065 GCF_001531365.2 Cynara cardunculus var. scolymus
ATTTATATATATACTATATATAAATATTTTTAATAGTTATTTATTTATATATATACTATATATTTTGGGGTTAGGCTGTCCAAATTGCACTGTATAATATGTTYTGAATTAATATGTTCTTGGGTTTTTTTGAAATATATATATACATGTATTAATTCAACCTTAATCTGAGTTTCTGGAAAATAAAGATGGTAAGTAGTTGAAATTTCATTCTAAAACTCAATTTTTTTTGTCTTTTCATGGCTTATGATCTGTCAAATTTGTAGTTTTTTTATTGGTTTTGAGTGTTTATCTTAAAAATCAAGTTTCTTGGTTCTTTGCTCTTGGTGTAAATCGAATACGTTTGTGGAGTCGTTTAAACATGTTGGATTTTAAATTGTCATACAATTTTTTTCATCATAGTCCGTAATTGGAACCATAACTCTTATTTATTCAAATTGTATTGATATGTAAAGATCAAGTGTAACCTATATTATCGTTAAATCTTATCTTATAAAACCAGTGAAACTTCAAAATCGTTAAAATTTATGGCTCTCGCCGCATTGCGCACGTACACAACTAGTCATACATCAATCATATATTAACTAAGATACATTAAAAAATATATTTCTTTTTTTATAAATTTTATTATTATAGTCGTCTCGTCAATACTTTCAAAAAGAACATAATATTGAATATTTTGGACTTAATCATATTATTAAATATCATTAATACCTATAAGGTTACAAAGTGTAAATATTAAAAATATTTTTTATGTATTTATGATAGTTAATAATATGATTAAAATTCAAAAATATTTAACATTTGGCTCATTTTGAATGTCTTAACGAGACGATTATAGTGATATAATTTGTAAAAATAAAACACGTTTTTTATGATGTATTTTAAATTATAAACGGTTTATATATAATAATAATGTAAAATGAAAAATAAAGAATATACAGTAAATTAAATAACTCATTACAATGACCTAAAATATAATCAAAATCAATCTTTAAATCTCATTCTTTTTTTTTAATTAAAAATGCCGTTTTATGCATATGTGTAAAACATAGTTATTATAGAAATTCGCTTTGAAAGTTATCAGAAGGATATTCGTGCAATGCAACGAGATACATCTTTATTTTAATATTTTATTTTATTTTTTGTCTATATTGATATAATACAATTTATATGGTTTTGAGAAATATAATGTTTTTTACTTTTGAATAAAAATACATTTGAAGATATTATAAAAATTTGAAAAAATATATATATATCAAATTAACTATTTAAAAGTTCTCATTTTTTTGTATAATTTCATTTAATTCAAATTTTTATTATAATTTACTTTAGGTCAAATAGTGAAGTAATTTATTTTTTGTTTAACAATAAACTTTCATAAAGATAATGATTATGTTAGAACTCAATGATTATCCTAATTATATTTTAGATTTTTTATATTTAAAATGAGATGTTTATCCTTATTTGATTATGTTTATCTACACTTAGTTATACGAATTCAAAATTGGAGCTTTACTAAATTGTACTTACGCACAATTTATTTGTAATCTTAGATTTTAAGTAATATTCATTAATACACAGTACTTCATGCATAAAAAATAATTTTTAAGAGTTTTTGTCAAATACTTTATAATATAGTATAGATAATGTGAATTGAGTTAAATTAATTGGTTATTTTTGTCAAATCCATTGTTTTTTTGTATTTATGTTTTTTAAGAAAAAAGTCATATTAATATTTAAAATGTATTTTTTACAATAAAACTTATAAATATAAATGAAATAAAGGACAAAAATAGTTGTCCACATAAATATAATGATATTAACTTTTCATATATTATATTATAACTAAAAGTGTATCTAGACAAGGTGGCGTTTGTTTTTTAAGAGGTTCTGAAGTCTGAAGTCTGATTTCACTTCTGAATTTTAAGAGGTGGAACTGAAGTCTGAAATCTGAATCAGTCAGACTGTTTGTTTTTACGTCTGAAATCTGAAATCTTAATCAGTCAAGTTTCGGATCTGATAGATTTGGATCGATCTGGGTCATGATTTTACGAGAATATATGGATCGATCTGGGTCGTGATTGATTTGGAGATCGAATGTCTTGCGAGATAGATTTGGAGGACTAAATCTGGAGGTGAGGATGGAGGGGAGAGTCTGGAGGGAGCGATTAAGAGGATTTAAGTGATTATGTTACCACTTTTTTTTCAGAGCAAATTAAGAGCTTTTCAGCTCTTATTTATATAAAAAAACAAACGGTCTGAAAATAAAAACGTCTGACCGGTTCAGACTTAAGAGGCATTAAGTGGTTTTTTTCAAAAAACAAACAAGCCTGACTCTTTATTTATTTTTATTTTTTCAAAAAACAAAAACATTTCAAAAAATAAAAATTAAGTGTAATATATTTTTATTTATTTATTTTAAATATCTTTATATTATTTTTTATGGTTTTCATAGAGCAAAAGAGTTTTCTATTGGTTATGAGTTTTATGAAGTATTTTGCTATACAGTATGATTATAAGGTTCAACATGTATCTCGCATTTGAAAGTGTTTATCTGAAGTTCAATAATATTAATAAGTTATAAATGTTATATAATATAATATTGTATGAATATTCTGATGATTGGATCTTCAAAATCGAATTAAAAAATTTCATATATACACACACACACACTTACATAGGGTTAGGTTACGATGAGAAAGAAAGTTATAGTGAGAATTATAAGAAGAGATTTTCACTATTAGATCAATTCTAATTAAAAATTAACACTAATAAGGTGCATCAAGATGCACCAGATCAATTCTCTGTTAAAATACGATTCATGGGTGAAAACAACAATAATAATATAAAAATAACTAATGTGATTAAAACATAATATTTATTAATAATTTACAATTAATAATAATTAATAGTTTGAGTAAATTACACCTTTGGTCCTTGTGGTTTGCTCAAAATTTCAATATTATTTCAAAATAAGTATACTCAATGTTAATGTAATTTGTATTTCGTTTTAACCTGTGTTTTTTACCTCACTCCGTTAAATTCAATCTGTTAAATTAGGGGTGTTTTCGGTCATTATATATACTTTTCCCCTATCGATTAACCACTTATCTCTAGTGAACCCACCATTTCTCGCCAATTTTCTCCAGGAAACCCCCTCCTTATTTTTATTCGTCACCATCATTCTCATTTATACAGTTTTGTGAAACCAAAGCCAGTAGCCAGTAGCCAGTAGGAACCTTTCTTTGGTTTGCATCTCCAACGACAAAAACTTGATGCACCTCCGGCAACATAAACAATCACTTCAATTCGGCAAAACAAACACTTACTACCTCTTCTTTATCTATTCTACTATGATCAATGCACCTCCCTTCCTTCCCCTGTCGCGCCACCAACCTCCTCCTCCTCCTACGACCACCAACCACCCTCATTCTCACATTACCTGGTGACACCATGGAGGTGATCATTTGCAGGCTTGGATCAGGCTCAGGCGGAGCCTAATCTATCTGCTTTATCCAACAACAGGCTTAATATAGCAAATTCAAGTCCTTTTTGTGGGTTTGATAGATTACCTTTCTCATCCTATAAACAAGTCGTGCTTGTCCATGAACTAACAAGCTTAAAAAAGGTTTTACATTTTTAAGGAAAACAAAACTTATATGAAATAACGAAGTTATGTACAATAAATTTTTATAATTAAATTATATTTCATAAATAAATTAACAATTCTCCAATTTCTACATATGACCAATGATCCCTACTTCAATTTCTATTGATTGAATACCCATAAAATTGCAAAAGGATAAATATGGATATGAAGCTCCTTGGTGGTTTTGGGTGTTGAAAATATAGGTTTATTTCTCAAAGGGAGGATGATTGATCAGAACATTGGTAATGAAGGAGGGGGTTTGCTGGACAGGGGTATTGGAGAAGAGGGTCGTTATGGCGCCACCTAAGCGTGTGAAGGTATACATTTCAAACGTGTGGCACCGTCTACGTATAGGTTAAAAATACGTTGTGGTTAATATCTAAAAACGAAAAAAAATTACCCCTACGTTACACATATTTATTTTAACGGAGTTAGGTTTAGGGACCTAGGTTGTAACGAAATGCAAAGCATGAGGACATTGAGTGTACTTATTTTGAAATAAGGACGAGATCCAGATTTTGAGCAAATCACATGGACCAAGAGAGTTATTTACTCTTAACATTAATAGTAATTAAAAGCAATGAATAAGAATGAAGGCCATAATTAGAAGGTGGTAGATATTATTGAAACACTCCTTAGCGTCTCAATAAGCTAGTTTTTTTTGGCTATCAAAGCGAGACTTTTCCAAAAAGTTAAAAAAGTAAATTAACTCATTGGTTACGAACACGACTCGAATGTCTCGTTTGGTTTGCAGGAATGGAATGGATTTGGATTTCAAATTCATTCCAGTCTCATGTTTGGTTTGTTGGATTGTCCAGGTTTGAAATCATTGGATTCAATTGGAATCCTTCAAATATAGGATTTTGAAAATCCTTAAGGATTTCACGGTATTTCATAGGATTGTTTGTAATAAGGTTTTAAGAAAATGTTAAAAACATTTGTTTTGTAATAATCGATTAAAAAAATGTAACTCAATAATTTTTATAATTTTTTCTATAAATAATGACATTTAATTTCATTTCAAATCCTACAAACCAAACACACCAATCATTTCAAATCCATTTCAATCCAAATCTCTCAAAAACAAACCTACAAACGAAACAGACTCTAATGGTTAACAATGATGCAATATAAAATCCCAAGAGCCTGTTTGGTTTGCAGAATCTGATGGGATTCGGAATTGGATTACATTACAATCCCTCATTTTGTTTTAAAAAAGTCCGAAATTGAAAACCCACAAACGTTGAATTTAAAAATCCCTTAGGTGGAGAGTTGCTATGTAAATAAATGAAAATAAAAGACCAAATCCGTGATAAATTACAAACCATAGGAACCAAATCCATAATCCCCTGTTTCATCTCCTTTGTAATACCATATGTTAAAAAATTCCTTTTATAATAATTAATTAATAAAATATAACTTTATTATTATTTATAAATTATCTTTAAAGAAGGAAATTAAATTCATTTAAAATCAAAATCCATAAAATTATTACATTAAACCTAACGTGTTGTAAAGGAAATTAGATCCGTCTACGTTGAGAACCTAACTACACCAGTACTCGGTTATAAGTAGCCACAAAATTAGTTTCCGACGAAAAGGAAAGATGTGGATTACTTTTGTCACTATCAAATAGGACCAATTCATTACAAAATACAAGTCTAACATACTACCTTGCTTTATAGGTTTAAATAGTATACTACAAATTTGATACTTTCGAAACAACTTATTCTTTTTTATAAAAGTTTTTATCAACTTATTATAAGTCATAATTGTTTAACTTCTTCAAAAGCTCCTTGCTACTGGTTTATCCAAACGCTCAAAAATACTTATTATCGATATCATACCAAAATAAGTCAATAAGTTGTTTTCATAAACAATATATTGTAAATCAGAAAACCACGATACTAAAATTATAGTTTACTCAAGTTTAAACCCCACTCATTTACAATACAGACTTGCATCCACCCAATATATATATATATATATATATATATATAGGAATGTTCAAATGAAAACCACTTAATTTTTACAAACCGTACAAACTTCATTCAACTAATCATAATTTTTCATTTTGTTCATTTTTTTGTAATTATGAGAAATTGATTAATCATTTTTATTGTGGATGATGTTAATCATGGATATTATCATCTTCATTATTTTAATTTTAGAGAAATACATGAAACAGTTTCATTAAGTAGTATATGAAACAATTTCATAACCATATATGAAACAACTTCATCAAAAAAAAGTATTATATGAAAMAATTTCACAAGATTAAACAATTTCATGAAAAAATTTCATAAGATTAAACAATGAAATCGACGAATGAGAGTAGTTTTTACGGTTTTTACAAATTGGAGTGGTTTTCATTTGATCGCTCCTCTCTCTCTCTCTCTCTCTCTCTCTCTCTCTCTATATATATATATATATATATATATATATATATAAGGGTTCAAACGAGAACCTTATGATTTACGAGAACGTGAGAACAACTCAATAACCTTATATTGTGATAAAAAATAAAATTAAAAGATTTTTAAAATTAAAATTGAAATTTAAAAAGATTCAAAAAATATATTAAAATTAAAAGGATAATAATGGAAATGATATCATCAAATATTTTAACACGATTACACGATCATTATTATCATTATCTAATAAACGGTTAAAGAATTCAAAGAGACTTGGAAATCGTAACATCAAATCGCAAAACAACCGTGATCGACCAAGAACACACAACCCTAATTGATCAAGAACCCTAATCGATTGCATGCAACAATCGAACAACACTTAAGAAGTTTATTCAAGGTATCTTTCACAATTACTCGTTTTGGACAAGTTTTTAATCGATTGGTTGTGATATTCATGTGATATCAATGTGATATAGGTGTGATAATCACCGTTATACATCACTTATGGGTTATCGTTTTGGTTGATAAGTTAAATTTTCGATGTAATCATGTGATATGGGTGTGATAATCACACCATTATCACAGTTCCTCTGATCACTGGTAAGTAGATGGCATCAAGATTTTGGGTGTCAAAAGCAGTTGTTGGTGCATCATTTACATAATTTAATGGAAAACGAACCAAACAATATCCATATACATATACACATGTCGTTTATCACATGTGATAAACATCAAACTTTTCAATTAAAAAAGTACAATAACATTAAAATATCTATGAGCAGACTAAAAGTATGGGATGTTTATCACATGTGATAAACATCAAAATTTTCAATTACAAAAGTACAATAACATTAAACTCAAATCAACATATACCAATAACAATAAATGTACAAAAAATGTTTACATTCACAAGTCCATCTACTTTTTATCACATGTGATAAAAACCCCAAAGGGGTTGTTATTTGCACCCCCACCTATTAAAAAAAGTCAAAAAAAAACCTACAAATAGTATTAAATGACCTAAAAATTTGAAAAGTTTTTTTTCTCTCTCTTATGTCCCCCGTCTCCCTCTTATTTTTTTTATTTTTTAATTAATAGATAATAATAATTTGTTAGTTTATAGTAATTATAGTTTTTATTTATATTATATATTAATCAAATTTAAAATCAATAAATTGGAAAAACAATAAGCTTTATTATTTATAAAAAATAATATATCGTTTATTTTACAATTTACAAATTTTAACGATATGTATATAATCATATAGTTTGTCTTTATAAAAATCGAATAAAAACTTTAAAAATTCATATATAAATTCTTAATTTTCATTTTATCTATATTTTCATAGAATATATCATTAATCTTTCTGCAATTTAAAAATTCAGAAAATAATCCATCATTTTTTTCGACTTTAAAAGTTAAAAAAAGTAACTAATCAGTTCTTACTTAAGTTTTTGAATATTCAAATAATAATTTCATCAATTTTCAACAATATCTAAAAATTCAGATAATAACTTGTCGGTTTTTACTAAAAATTCAAATATAAATTAGTTTAAATGGTATTATGTTTTTTTTCATAAAAAATATTGTTATGGAAAATGTTAATGAACTTAATATTAGTTAAGTGAATGATATGTATTTTACTATGACATCAGATTAACTTTATAATTCCTTGAACTTCTTTGAGTTGAACTCATTTGCCCCAAATGAGCATCAAATGGATGTTTTTGAAACGGTTTGTTGTTTGCTTCAAGATATAATGTGATACTACATTATTTAACAAGTATAGGTAGTCTGACACTCTTCCCACTTCGATCTAGTCCTTCGTCGTGGTATAAACATTTGCTTTTACAATTAGGTACATTAACGGTAATCATTACGTCAAAATATCTTTGGCATAAGGGCACCCGATGCCTTCTATTGTGTCAAATTGGTTTCGTTTCAAATATGATTGCACAACAGCATGGGCTACTCTGTATATGATCCGAATAAATAAGTACGAACAACTATTATCAAGTAATCGTACTATGGAATTTACTTCACTTGATTGAGTTGTAATATTTTCAGATTTTTTGTACTTTATTTGTTAACTTATTAATTAACTTATTTTGATGATCTTTTTTGTATTAAATTAATTTATCTTTGAAGCTTTAAATATTTATCTTAAAAAAATACATATATAAATTATTAGTTGATTAAAACGTTAACAATACAATTAAAAACTTAAAAATAATTTTATAGTAATTTGAATTAATTTAGAAATAGTTAATTGACAAAAATTTATTATAAAACATAAATTTAGAAAATTAAAATTTGAAAACAATGTTGAAAAAAGTTATAAAACATAAATTTTAGAAGAAAAAAATTAATGAAAAAATAATTATTAGTTGACTTTTGACCTACGAGATAGGAGGAGGTGCACTTTACCAATAGGGAGGGGTGCATATATCCTCACCCAAACCCAAAATACCATTCATGAAAATTGATGGCATATTTTAATGTTATCACATTGTTATCGTACCTTCCTCGTCGTTATCAGAACTGTTTTCAAAAAAGTTGTCTTCTAGAAAACAATCTTGAGAAAAACCCCCGGAATCGTCGTTCGAATAACTTGATCTTGTACAAACTTCCTTACCAACATCATTCAAGTCGTCCATTCTAAATAGACAAAAATATTGACACGAACGATATGAAGATGGAGAAAATGATGAACGACATGGAGAAGAAGCATGAACGACATGGAGAAGAAGAAAACTAACAAGAGTAAAACGTGGAAACGTGATAGGATAATTATGGTTAATTAAAATAAAATAAAAATTATAAAAATTACTTAATTATATTACTGCCCTTATTAAATTATTTATATATAATAAAAGTTAATTTATTAACTAAAAAAGTTTAAGGTTATTAGATTGTTCTTACGTTCTCATAATATATATTTATATATATATATATATATATATATAGAGAGAGAGAGAGAGAGAGAGAGAGAGAATGATTCAAACAAAAACTCATGTGATTTACAAAAACGGCGAAAACAACTCAATAACCTCATATTGTGATAAAAAAAATTAAAAGATTTTTAAAATTAAACTTGAAATTTAAAAAGATTCAAAAAATATTAAAATTAAAAGGGTAATAATGGAAACAATATCATAAAATATTTTAACATGATTACACGATCATGATTATCATTATCTAATAAAGTGGTTAAGAATTCAAAGAGACTAGAAGCTGTAACATCAAATTGCTAAAGAAATCGTGATTGATCAAGAACACACGCACCCTAATCGATCAAGAACCCTAATCGATCAAATAGAAACTATGGCATGCAACAATCGAACAACAAGAAGAAGTTTATTCAAGATATTTTTCACAATTACTCGTTTTGAACATGTTTTTAATTGATTAGCTGTGATAGTCATGTGATGTCAATATCACTCGATTTGATCATGGTTTCAATGAGTTATGTTAGACATTATCACAACGATTTCAGATGGTTTCGATAGGTTAAGATTAGACTATGTGTGATAATCATATGATATGAGTGTGATAATCACTATTATACATCACTTGGCGATGGTTAGGGTTATCGTTTTGGTGTTTTGCTGTTGATAAGTTAAAATTTAGGTGTAATTGTTTCTAGATGATTCCGATCATATCTTCACACAATCTGCTATTATTCTTGACGATTAGTATTACTTATTAATATTGTTTTAAATTATTGATTTTATGTGATATGAGTGTGATAATCATGTGATATCAATATCACTCGATTTGATCATGGTTTCGATTGGTTAGGTTAGACATTATCACAACGATTTCGGATGGTTTCGATAGGTTATGATTAGACAATCACACATTTATCACAACGAAAACGATTAATTTGGAGTGATATGAGTGTGATCACAATAAACCCAATAATTTGGATAACATACTGGGCTATTATTATCACTTATTTTAAAACGATTTGGTGTGATTTGGGTGTAATAATCATGTGATTATCACACAATTATCACAAGGATTTCGTTCGACCAGGGTTAACTTAGGAAATTGACTACCGATTTGGTGTGATATGGGTGTGATAATCATGTGATATCACTATTATAACAACGCAATCGATTTGATCATGGTTTCGATCGGTTAAGGTTATACAATCACACATTTATCACAACGATTACTCATGGTTTCGATAGGTTAGTATTAGACAATCACACATTTATCACAATGATTACGAACAAAATCAACTAAATTTTTTGGTGCGATATGTGTGCGATAATCATGTGATATCACTATTATAACATCACTTGCGCACTCAATTTGATCATRGTTTMGATCGGTTAGGGTTAGACAATCACACATTTATCACAACGATTACTCATGGTTTCGATAGGTTATAGTTACACTGGATTGATCATGGTTTTGATATGTTATGGTTACGTAATCACACAATTATCACAAGGGAAGAAGAGAGTAGAAACGAACATGCAGAAAAAAAGGGATAATTATAATTAATTAAAATAAAATAAAAATTATAAAAATAACTTAATTACATTATTGTCCTTATAAATTATTTATATTTAATATAAGTTAATTTATTAAATAAAAAAATTTTAGGTTAATAAATTGTTCTCGCGTTCTCATGAATTATAGGGGTTCTGGTTTGAACCTCCATATATATATATATATATATATATATATATATATATATATAGGGGAGCG
>NC_037529.1:63315635-63348917 GCF_001531365.2 Cynara cardunculus var. scolymus
ATAATAATTAATTAATAAAATATAACTTTATTATTATTTATAAATTATCTTTAAAGAAGGAAATTAAATTCATTTAAAATCAAAATCCATAAAATTATTACATTAAACCTAATGCCACGTAACAGTAATTAAAACTCACTTGTTTGTATTTAAACTATATTTAAATTCTATATTGCAGTAATTAATGTGTTGTAAAGGAAATTAGATCCGTCTACGTCGACAACCAGTACTTGGTTATAAGTATAGTAGAACCACAAAATAAGTCTCCTTCGAACAGGAAAGATGTGGATTACTTTAGTCACTATCAAATAGGACCAATTCATTACAAAATACAAGTCAAACATACTACCTTGCTTTACAGGTTTAAACACTATACTACAATTTTGGTATTTCCGAAACACTTTATTCTTTTCTATAAAAGTCCTTATCAATTTATTATAAATCAAAATTATTTAACTTCTTCAAAAATTTCTTGTTACTTATTTGACATCGGTATAAACTATTTATCAAAACATTCAAAAGTATTTATTACAAATATCATATCAAAATAAATCAATAAATTATCTTTATAAACAATCCCAACCATGATCTCTTATTCAAAATTGTTGCAAATCAGAAAGCCACATAGACTAAAATTATAGTTTACTCATACTTTAAACCCCACTCATTTACAATACAGGCTTGCATCCACCCGATATCAATTATATATATATATATATATATATATATATATATATATATATATATATTAAATAATCACACATTCTACACCTTGCATATCAAAGACCGCTTACCCTGTTGCTCTCCAAAAATGGGTACGGGGAACGATGAACCATTAACACCGGCCGGCCGGTTGTTCACACAGCCAGCGACTCACCAGATCATCAACTGCGCTCTAGGCCTTGAGCGAGCCCTTGGATTTGATGAAGTTCGAACCGTCGTCTCTGATTCTCTCATGATCAAGCACCCTAGATTCTGCAGTCTCTTAGTCACGGACGATCAGGGCCACCASTATTGGAGATTAACCGAASTCGATATCGACCGCCACATCRTCCTGCACACCGATCCCGTCGGTGAAGTTGGTAACGATGAAGCCGCCATCAACGATTACCTCGCCGACCTTGCAGTCTCGTCTCCTTTGAGCACGGATAAGCCGTTGTGGGAAATCCACCTTTTGTCGGCTCATAAGTGTGTGGTTCTGCGTCTCCACCATGCGCTCGGGGATGGAATCTCTCTGATGTCATTGATGTTAACTCTGTGTAGAAAACTCGATGATTCCGAACAGACGCCGACGATCGAACCCCTAATTTCATCCGCACGAAACCCTAGGGGATTAGGAATCAATGAGAAAATTTTCAAAGTATGGAAGATTATCTGGTTCACGATGATTTATGTGATGGAATTTATGATGAGAAGTCTGTGGGTGAAGGACGGAAGGACGGTGGTGAGAGGCGGAGAAGGGGTGGAACTGTGGCCGAGAAGAATCGCCACGGCCAAGTTCAACCTTGAGGATATGAAAAGGGTGAAGCGCGCCGTCACCAACGCAGTGAGTTCATAAGTCTATTCCTTCATGGATAACTGCATAATGATTTTGATAATTATAATATAAATATATTAGTATTTTATATAAAATAATAATAAATGTAGCTTGAAAGTAGTTTAGTATTTGCATGAAAAGTAGTACGTGAATGTTATTTATCATAAATATTTTGTATATTGCTTCTATTTTAACCAATATACATCAAATTAATCTCAACACTCAGATTAATATATATATATATATATATATATATATATATATACATACATACATACATAGACTTGGCCCTTGGGATCATATGAGACCAAAACTTTTTCGTGAGACCCGCAAGACCAATTTTCTACCTTTGGATTAGAACTACAATCTTAACATTCATAATCACAAAATTGACACGAGACTTCTCAATAATCACAAAATTGTCACCGTACAACTTTAGATCGTTAGATCATTAGATTATAAAGTTGATCAATAAACATAAATTGGTCTTACGGGTCTCATGAAAGACCTTTGGTCTCACGTGAACCCAACCCTACATATATATATATATATATATATATATATACACACACACATATATATATATATACATACATACATATAAACTTGGGATCATGTAAGATCAAAGATTTTTCGTGAGACCCGTAAGACCAATTTTCAACCTTTGGATTTAGATCTACAATCTAAACATTCATAATCACAAAATTACCAAAAGACTTCTCAACAATCACAAAATTGCAACTTTAAACCATTAGATTATTAGCTTATAAAGTTGATCAATGAACATAAGTTGGTCTTACGGGTCTCATGAAAAACTTTTGGTCTCACATAAACCCAACCCCATACATATACATATATATATATATATACACACACATATGTATATAAGGTTGGGTTTACGTGAGACCAAGGTTTTTCGTAAGACCCGTAAGACCCGTAAGACCAATTTATGTTCATTGATCAACTTTATAAGCTAATGATTTAATGGTCTAAAGTTGTACGGTGACAATTTTGTGATTATTGAGAAGTCTCGTGGCATTTTTGTGCTTATGAATGTTAAGATTGTAGATCTAATCCAAGGGTTGAAAATTGGTCTTACGGGTCTCATAAAAAACCATTGGTCTCACATGATCTCAAGTCCATATATATAAACACAGCAACGGTATATATATAAATCAACGTTTCAATAACTAAAAGGCCTAAAAGATTTCTTTTTCCAAGTCATGAATATTGTGTTGCTCCAAATTTGGACTACCATTCATTCCTTGCAACTTTCATACCATCTACTGTTTATTTAAAATAGGAAATATATAGAATTAAATTGTTGGAAAATGAGATCAAAATATTAAATGGGTCGAATCTGATTCTATATTAATATCTAATCCATTTAAATGGAACTGACCTGTTTCATCCAATATTCTAATTCAATTTTTCGATAATTACATTTGATGGATTGAATCGGTTATCCAATATTGATTGAATTGAATTGAATTAAAGGGTAGAGATTTGTTTACCTAAAAATAGGTTAAATGACCATTATTAAAGTAAAAATTGAAGGAACTTCTAAAATATTATTAATAACGTGGATATCTGTATTATAAATTTATAATAATTAACAGGTAAGGCGAATGATCGTTTGAGAAAAATAGTTAAGGTGATAAGTATAAGAAGAGATTTGCACTCTTGATCACTTTTAATCTCAAACCTATTTAAGAATCAGTAGAGCGATTGATCTTGTGCATCTCACCTTAATATGCATCCAAGGGTGAAAATTCATTCTTACACTTCTAATCTTAATTCTTCATCTCACCAAAATTCAACCCTTATTGATATATATAAAAATAGAATAACTTAATTAGGTGGTCCATGGATATAATTAGTTTTCTAAAAAAGAGGTAGGAATATCTTGGTTAATGCTTACATCCACGCTTCATGTCAGCGACTGACCCAAATTTCTCTCAAACAATGGCATATCATTGTACTAAAAAAATTTCAAAAAATATATTCTAATAGAAAAGATGAAAACCAAAATAATGATTTAATCTTTATAAAACTTTAATTATATAACGGATAAACTTAAAACTTTTAATATTTAGACTCACCAACACCTCAAATGTGTCAATTCACACAGATTGAATCTATCATTCGCGATAGATTCAATGAAAGAAAGGGGTAGAAGCAAAGTTGTTCACTTGTTCACTTAGTGAACAACTTTGCTTCTACCCCTTTCTTTCAGTGAACAGGAAATTAAATACAATGCGAGAAATATAAAACCAACATGTTTAAATCTCTGTCGATTTGGATGATAAACTGCATGGTAAAACCTGTCCTTTAAGGTTTTATATGACCACTCTTAACTGTGTGTCTGCTAGTCTCAAAGCCCCAGGATTTGATGCAGTTGGCGATTTGTTTATGAACAACGTTCAAAACGAATATAGAGCAGGATTATGTAGAAAACAGTAGAGAGAAATAGAACTGGGAGCAAAAATCGATGGAGAGGGAGTATCCGGTTTTTTCAGTGTATTTTGAGACATCTTCAACCCAGTTTAAATACTGGTTGAAGCCACGAAAATCTCCACGAAAATCTCAAAGTTAAGCTGATTATGGGAGGATTTTCCTCCATGATCATCATCTAAAAACGTGGATAAGACCAAGTCAAATAAACCGAGTTTTTTTTTATAAAAATCAGTAAATTATCTCCTTCTCCTTTCGAATTTGTACCAAAAAGATATTTGGAGCGAGGCTCCTTCTGCTCCGATGCGGCGTGCGAAGTGCAAAGTGTGCCTCCTCGCGCCATTTTCGCGAATCTTGCACCCACGTGCGTGTGTGTTGGGCCTTCCACTCAAGACCCCCACCATAAGTCCAACAACATGTTCAAAACTCATTTCTAGAGAAAGCCTTATAAGCTTCTCTAGAAAATAATTCTCTACCAATGTGGGATGGAAGCTAAACTTCCAACCTACATATTTTCCAACAATCCCCACCAGGTTGGAAAGTTTTCTGACATTCATTGTAGATAATGTTACAGTAGTGTCACTAAGATTAAACCCTTTTTAATGTAAGTATGCAAGAAGGTATCAATCCAATGGTATTCTTAGGATTTAAACCTTGAATCTTGCGACCACTCCGACTTACTTACACACATTATCTATCAACCTTGCTCTCTCACTGGGAGCTATTATGATCATGCGCTAAACCCTGAGAAACCACTACTATTCTTTTGAGGCGGCACCACCTTTAAGTCATATAGGCAAAGTTCTATAAAATCTTCGTTGTTAAGACGCCTCTAAACTTTGTTAAGAGATTAACTCATCATTGTTCTCGACAACATCGTACTATCTTTCACCTTACATGGATCTATCATTTGATAGTACCTTCTATCAATCAAGTGACTTGTTGTTACCCTTTAAACTTGGTAGATAGGAACATTATATCCAAGTTGGGTTTCCATCACTAACTGATTCTATGTGGCTTCAGACCCATGTCTCTGGTGGTTGTCCCTACCAAGTCTCTCGTCAGAGGCTTGGTTAGTGGATCTGCCAATAGGGATGGTAATGGGGCGGGGACTCCAATACCCGTCCCCGTCCCCGATCCCCCGATGTGTCCCCGTCCCCGTCCCCATCGGGGATTATGATCATATCCCCGTCCCCAACGGGGAACGGGGATCCCCAACGGGGAAACGGAGATTTTTTTTTAAAACTAAAAATTATAAAACATCACTATTTATTGAAATACACTAATATTAAAATAAGACTTAAACAAAACCAAAAAGTTTAAACTAATATTATCAAAGTTAACGTCAAACGTACTAAAACTACAACGAGTAATATCCGAAAGGACCAAAACATATCAAGTAAATTTCCATACTATCTACCATAAAAAAAACAACCACTTGTTAGTTGTTACTCGACATCCGCATCATATGTAACTGTTTCATCAAATGCTTGAGGTTGTCCATGTTTTTTATCTACAAAAACTAAGACAAGTTAGAAAAAAAATATAATTACTTGTATGACTAAGAATTTAAATAATTTTTTACCTTGAAGTTCTTTCCATAACCAACTTTGAGTGCACATTAATGCTCCAACTGTTTGTGGGTGTAGTCGACTACGTTGTTTTGTGACTTTGTTACCGCTCATGTTAAAAGCGGATTCAGAAGCTATCGTAGAAATTGGTATGGCTAAAACATCTCTTGCAATTCATTGGAGCATAGGAAACTTGGAGCCATTGCATTTCCACCACATTAAGATATCAAAGCCGTTTTCATTAGGTGACAATTTTTCGGCCAAATAATCATCCAATTCACTTGTTTTCAAGACATCATCATCACACATCATAGACTCAAAATCCATCTCCCATGTAGGTTTGTCAGAAGTGAAATCATCTACATCTAAGGAACTAGCGGTTGATTGTCCTTTTTGTGAAGGTTTTTCGGCATACTTCTTCTTATACTCTTCAAACAACTCGACACATAGGTTACGTATCCTCATAACCTCACTTTTTGCCTCACCACCATAGATTTTCGGAAAGAAATAATTTATTAACTTCAACTTATATGTAGGATCTAACACAATTGCTACACTCATAACCTCGTGTATGACACTCCAATATTTGTTGAACTTGATCAACATTAATGATGCCATTTGCCTAATATATAACATCATGAACATAATTTTTCCAATTCAACAAAGACACTTTAATTTCACAAATCAACGGGAAAAAGATGTTTGACGTAGGATATAATGTTCCCGAAAACTTTTCMRTYACACGATAAAATAACTTTAACTTTTCACAAACAATTGACGCCATTGCCCATTCATCTTCACTAGGCAAGCAAACATAACTTCTCTCCTTTTTGCTCAAACGACTAAAGACGTCCTTATACTCCAAAGCAACATTTAACATAAGATATACCGAATTCCATCTTGTCTTGCAATCAAGAACTAATTCCTTTTCACAATTTACACTTAATTGTCGTGCATATAGTTTAAATTCGTGTACTCTCTTAGGAAAGTTTGTCCAAAATGCAACACTATCCCTAACATTTTCAATAGCTCTCCCAACTATAGAAAATCCATCTTGCACAATAAGGTTAATTATATGTGCACAACATCGCATATGAAATATCTTCCCTTTTAACATTAGCGATGAAGAAGAAAGAGTACCTAAAAGCTTGTCGATTATTGCGTAATTTGTCGAGCAATTGTCAAGAGTCAAAGTTGACAGCTTGTTGTCGACATTCCAACCGAGAAGACACTCCATCATAGCTTGTGACAATGTTTCGGCCGTGTGTGGAAATGGCACGTGTATAAAGCTGCATTAAACAAAATAATAGATTATTATCAATAAATTAATCCACGATATAAACTAGAGATGCTACACTAGAGATTATTACCTGATGATTCGATTTTGTAAACTCCATTTGCCATCTATATAATGTGCCGTAATCGCCATGTAACCTTTCTTTTTGTTACTTGTTGTCCACATATCTGAAGTTAAGGCAATCCTACTCTCATTCTCATCCAAACACCGCAAAGTGTAACCTCTTTGTTTTTCATAAATACTCATTATGTCACTCTTTATTGTTGCTCGAGATGGTACCTTAAATAAAGGTTGGAGACCTTCTGAATATTTTCGAAAACCATAGTGCTCGACAATAGAAAGCGGATAATCATGTATAATAATCATTTTAGCTAAGTCTTCCCTACAAAGTTCAGCATTAAATGAATATTTACTCATATTCCCCTTTCCGTCTGAAGCCTTTTGGTCCTGAACTAGGATATGTTGTCTAATATCCTTTGTAACTCTTCTTGGGCAATTCTTAAAATGGTCCTTCAAATGTGTAGTTCCGTCGTTGGCTCTACCCGTCAGTTGTTTATTGCAATAATTACATCTTGCATATCGTCTAACACCATCAACATACACTTGTTCAAAATGATTCCAAACAACCGACTTTAATCTTTTTTGTGGTTGTGGTTGTTCATTGCCCGTGTTAGTGTTAGTCCCTACAAGCATGCTTACGGATTCGTAAGTATCATCCCCAGTTGTTACTTGTTCCTTGTTTCCTTCCATCTCATTCTCATCACCATTGTACGTTCTCGTTTTTCGAAGATTCCATCTAAAATTAAAAAGTTTGTATGTGATAATGACATAATGTGAATGGAAAAACCATTAATGAGAATATACTCGTAATAACAACTCATTCAAAAATCAAAACTACTAATAAAAACCATTAATCAAAATCAACCATTAATGCACATAGTTTAAATTCTGCACTTGATAGTTGCAAGTTTACACAAGGAATAATATGGTGATATTTGGAATATAACAATCAATCACCAATTCCATCTTTTTGCCAAGTGCCAACTTTTTTTTATTGAGTTTATTATTTATACCTAAAATACTGTACATATTAATATATTATTGTGATTGAAGCCTTGCCAACAAAAAGTCAGATTGTCAGAACCTATGTATGATCATTATAATATTAATAAAGGAAGTCAAAACCCTAATTTGTTTAAATAAGTTGACCAACCACAATAATATATTAATTTGGGTCCACATTAGTTCACAAATCAAGAAGGCAACTAGGTAAGGTAAACTAATAATATAACAATCAAAATGGAAAGCCGAAGAGTCAACTAGGTAAGGTAAACCACTTCGTAAAATCTCAAACAGTCAAGAAGTGAAGAACTGAAGAAGATTGACTGCTTTTAACAAGAAGTGAAGAACTGAAGATGAAGAAGATTGAACCCGTAAGTACCGTAACACACCAATCACCAGGGAGAGGGAGAGCCGAAAAGGGACAGCCGAAGAGGGAGAGCCGGAGAGGGAGTAGGGTTGTCGCCGTCGGCCTATCACCATCGCCGTGGACGTGGACGTGGACGTGGAGGAGAAAATCATGGACTACAGATGAGGGAAAGAGCAGCGCCGTGGAGGTCCTGGAGGAGAGGAGATTCAGATTAGGATAAAATTGTGGAGTCTGGAGTGTGGACTAGGCTGGAGGAAGGAGTGTTATACCAAAGCCCAAAGCCCAAATTCTTATAAAACATATATATATATATATATATATATATATAACGGGTACGGGGCGGGGCGGGGAGTGCTATACCCGTCCCCAGCACACGATTTTCCGGGGAATCCCCGTCCCCGATCGGGGCGGGTGGACCGGGTTACCCGACGGGTCGGGGTCCATTACCATCCCTATCTGCCAAGTTCCCACAAGACTTGACAAACACAATACTTATGGTACCATCATCAATAAGTTGTCTCACGTAGTTGTGTCGGAGACGTATATGTCGCGACTTCCTATTATATACAGCATCGTATACTTTTGACAGTGTGGCCTCACTGTCACAATACATGGGAATAGAGGGAGTCGGTCGAGGCCATAAATGGATATATGTCAACAAATCTCTAATCCATTCGGCCTCTTTGCTCGCTGCCGCTAGGGCAATGAATTCGGCTTCCATAGTCGAATGGGCGATACACGTTTGTTTCTTGCTCGCCCAAGAAATCGTCCCTCCAGCAGGAGTATAAATCCACCCACTTATGGATTTAGAATCACTTGAGTGATCTATCCAACTGGCGTCGGAATATCCCTCCAAGATTCCTGGATGCATAGAGTATGTCAACTCTAGTTCTTGCGTTCTTTTCAAGTAGCCCAATACTCTGCCAATTGTTTTCCAGTCATCTGAACCCAGATTGCTGGTATATTGACTCAGTCTACTCACAGCAAAAGCAATATCCGTTCTAGTGCAATGCATTGCATACATCATGCATCCTATTGCACTAGCATATTTTAGTTAAGCCACTGCTCTACCAGTATTTTTATTGCGTTTCACACTTGAGTCAAACGGAGTGTTAAACTCTTTTATATTCAAATGTTGAAACTTTGTCAGTATCTTCTCTATGTAATGAGATTGACATAGAGAGATTTGAGATGCTGACCTTTTGATCTTTATCCCAAGGATGGTATCTACTTTTCCAAGATCTTTCATCTTAAAGTTCGAGGATAAGTACCCTTTTGTCTCAAGAATACCATCTAGATTGGTTCCGATGATCAACATATCATCGACATAAAGATAGATTACCATAGTGTACCCTCTCGTGCATTTTGAGTAAATGCACCGGTCGGCCCAATTATGTCAGAACCCGAAAGATGTGACAGTCGTATCAAACCTTTCGTGCCACTGTTTAGGAGCTTGTTTTAACCCGTATAGAGATTTAACAAATTTACACACTTTATTCTCTTGTCCGGGTATTACAAATCCTTCAGGTTGCTCTATGTAAACCTCCTCATTTAAATAGCCATTCAAGAAAGTTGTTTTCACATCCATTTGGTGAATATACAGTCCTTTTATGGTTGAAATTGCTATGAGAGTTCGAATGGAACTAATTCTAGCAACTGGAGCATAGGTGTCGAAATAATCGACACCCTCTTTCTGTCTATATTCTTTTTGCCACCAATCTAGCCTTGAAGGATGATATTGAACCATCAGGGTGCATCTTTCTTTTGAATATCCACTTTGAAATAATGGGTTTCACCCCTGTTGGCAAATTTGTCAGCACTCAAGTTCCATTACCCAAGATGGAGTCCATTTCATCATTTATGGCTTCTTTCCACATTGGAGCATCCCTTGAAGTCATGGCCTCTTTAAATGTCTTGGGATCCTCTTCAGTACTGATAGAGAAAATGAACTTTCTTGTCACTTTCTTTTGTGTCCCTTCTACCAAGTACGAGAAAAAGTCATTTCCCAGATTTTTCTCTTTTCTCACTCTTGTACTTCTTCGTGGTTTGCCCGCCTCTATAGAGGTTTTGGAACTAGCACGAGATGAACAACAGGGATTAGAGGCCAATGTTGGTTCTGATTTTTCAGCATCTTCTGAAAATCTATCTTCAAAGAACTCCACATCTCTGGATTCTACTATAGCCTTGTTATTTACTGCATATCCAAGGAATATGCTCTTAATAGCACGGGCTCCCAATTTAGATTTTTTTAGATCAGTAGTTCTATAGTATGCAACACATCCCCAAACCCTTAGATAGTTCAGAATTGGTTTTCTATCTTTCCAGAGCTCATATGGACTGGTTGGAATCACACGACTAGTGATTCGGTTATGAATATGACAAGCCATCAACAAGGCTTCTCCCCAGAGATTGTTAGGCAACCCTGATTGGTTCAACATCCTGTTGACCATTTCAACAAGGGTTCGGTTCTTTCGTTCTGGCAAGCCATTCTGTTGAGGAGTAAATGGTGAGGTCCGTTCATGTTTGATAACATTTTCTTTACAGAATGTATCAAATTCTCTATTAAAATATTTACCTTCACGCAGATTGAATCTATCCTTCGCGATAGATTCAATGAAAGAAAGGGGTAGAAGCAGAGTTGTTCACTTAGTGAACAGGAAATTAAATACAATGCGAGAAATATAAAACCAACTTGTTTAGATCTCTGTCGATTTGGATGATAAATTGCACGGTAAAACCTGTCCTTTAAGGTTTTATACGGCCACTCTTAAAACGCTGTGAGTCTGCTAGTCGCAAAGCCCCAGGATTTGATGCAGTAGGTGATTCGTTTATGAACAATGATCAAAACGAATATAGAGCAGGATTTATGTAGAAAACAATAGAGAGAAATAGAACTGGGGAGCAGAATTCGATGGAGAGGGAGTATCCAATTTTTCAGTGTATTTTGAGATGTCTTCAACCCAGTTTAAATACTGGTTGAAGCCACGAAAAGCTCCACGAAAATCTCAAAGTTAAGCTGATCATGGGAGGATTTTCCTCCGTGATCATTATCTAAAAACATGGATAGGACCAAGTCAAATAAACCGAGTTTTTTTATAAAAATGGGTAAATTATCTCCTTCTCCTTTCGAATTTGTACCAAAAATATACTCGGAGCTCGGGGAATTTTCGCGAATCCCGCGGCCTTGGCCACGCGCGCGCGTGTGTGTTGGGCCACTCAAGACCCCCACTATAAGTCCAACAACATGTTCAATGCCAATTTCTAGAGAAAGCCTTATAAGCTTCTCTAGAAAATAATTCTCTACCAATGTGGGATGGAAATTAAACTTTCAACCTACATATTTTCCAACAAAAAAATGGTACTAACATGATTCGAACTCGGTTTTGGGATGGAAGAAAAGTCTTACCTCTACCAAAAGAAAACTTTTTCTTATTGTAGTTTCAAAAGACATAAGGTGACACATAACAAATTAATACGGTTACACCTTTCACGAACCTAAATTTTTTTTATTCTTCGACGGAGGAATAATACAGTAACACGTACCACCGGTGGCACCAAACTTATACAACATCATGAATGTGTATGACTATCCATACATATACCTTTACTTATGATCCTTGCATGTCTATATATATTTTCTATGTCATTGTATAAATTGGGCATAACATTACTAATATTCAAATGCAGACGATAAACGATGTTCTTTTTGGAGTAATATCATCAGGGCTATCAAGATATTTGGACAAACGATCGCCAGATTGTAATCGTTTTTTTCCAACAAGTTGTTTTACGTTTTTCATTCTATTTTTATGAATCAAGATTCATATTCAAGTTCATTCTTCATTTTTACCAAGTAAATTACTTGTCTTTCTTAGCTCTTCAGGAGGGGCTTCGAATCACTGGTGTCGCCGCGGTTAATCTAAGGCCATCACCAGGACTTCAGGTTACATATGTCAACCCTCATTTTCATATAGAATTCAAAGCGCATATCATGAAATATCATATCAATATCAATCTTAATTAGTAGTTATTGCAAGAATATATGGAACCCAATTAAATTACTCTTCAAAAGGGCAGAAGGAGGTTCCAACATATATAGAGGAGAAATAGTTCAAATCTAGCCTATGTGGGACTCCAACATGCCCTCACCAACAGAGGCTAGACAGGCGCAAATTGTCACCGAATGTCAAGAGGGAGGCTAGACGACTATAAATTACCTAGAGTGGTAGAATTTGACTCTGATACCATATGAGAAAATGTGGAACCCTCAGATTTACTCTCTTCAAATGCTCTTTTGGAGGGTAAATCTAGGAGTTCCACGTATACTCACAACGATAACTATTTTTTAAATGATCATCTACAGTGTTTTTGATTAACATCTAAGATGAATTGTATTTTTATCAGGATATTAAAGAGTTGATGAAGAAAAATGCAGGATCAGGGTGGGGAAACAAGTTTGGTATTATGCTTCTACCAATTTACTACCATAGAAATGGCTCCAATCCTCTTGACTATCTGAAGAGAGCCAAGCTGATGATTGATAGAAAGAAGTTGTCTTTGGAAGCCTTTCTAACGCACCAGATTGGATTATTTGTTATGAACCATGTGGGAGCAAAGGTGAAATTATATCTTACCTCAAATATCTAAAATCCACTCGTTCTGTTTTCTAGATATTTTTACATTTTCAATACATGATTTGATCTGATTTTGATCTAAAGGGATATATACATATAACAAACCCTTTTCTTTTGTCCCATGAAAATCAAAAAAATACAGTATTTGATTTGAAATTGTTATTTGTCAAATGCTTAAAATACGATTCAATTATGTAACCGAATCAGTGTTATCAATCTTGTGTTTGCAGTTTGCAAGCTTGCTTAATTACAGGATATTTTGCAACACTTCGTTCACAGTTTCGAATGTGGTGGGCCCAAGAGAAGAGATTGCGGTCGCAGGCATCCCAGTCACGTACCTCAGAACGTCATCGTCAAGCTTATCACACGTACAAGTTTCTAAAGTTTGTGTACAAACAACATGAGCAGTTGTTTATAAAAATGTGTACTTATGGTTGTGTTGAATGGTAATGCAGGCAATCATAATGCATATGGTGAGTTATGCAGGAAGGGCCGATATGCAGATTCTAGTTGCCAAAGACATCATTCATGACCCTGAAAACTTAGCAAAATGTTTTGAAGATGCACTGCTCGAAATGAAAGAAGCCGTACTACGAACTTAAGAAAAGGGAAAATTTGCCCTTCAAAGTTGTACAAGATTTTATTCGTAGTTTGGAAAATATAAAAAAAATAGCCTTTGTATGATCAGGCAAAACAAATATATGTCACTTGGCATGAACATTTGCTTCTATTCATCTAACATTTTTACTTGGTGCATCACGTTTAAAAACCTGAAGTGACGATTAATTGTTCATCGAGTAGCAACTGCAAATTGGGCCCTATGATCAACGGATGCTAAGGGTTGATTTAACAATGTTAACCTGGTAATTAAAGTCATCCACCTTTACTTACCTAATCTAGTAAGATTCTTGATTGTTAAAATGGCATAACAAGGTTGTTGGTATGCATCTCTTATCCGATAAGTACTAACTGGGTATGATTCACTGTAAACTATTATCTGATTTTGAAATCCACATAATCAGTTTTACAATATAATTGATAGTGTGAAATCCATGTCAAAGAATATTGCAAGAGTAGCAGTTTATCAGTAGAAATAGGTACAAAATAAAAAATTTAGAAAGCTTGTGAGATCATTAATATAGAAAAATTATTTGTCGCACTAAATAACAATTAAATAAACTTTGTTGTATTTGATACAATGTAAAATAACTAAATAAACTTATCCTCAGGATCGGCAAGAAGATGGTTTGAAAGCGAGAGGGTGGAAAGTTTTAGAAGAAAAAAGGGCGTCAACTAAGATGCCATTTATCTAACGCTTACCGACAATAATCAACACTCCCATTTACTTTATAGGATAAAATTCTCGTCATGAAAATGGATTGATGGAAACCATTAATAACCACGTTAAGCATTTACAGAATAAAAGTCATCCCAATTCTCGATCCTAGCTTCTATTGGGTATAATCCTCTTGCTATGTTCATCAGGTAAGATGATTGAGCTTAAGCGCTTGCCGAGGTACGTATTTTAGCAAGTGTTGTAACCAAATATATAATGAAAAGCACCAAAACAAACGAAACAAATTATTTTAATCCCAACACAAGCAAAAGCAAGCAATCCATCAAAATGTTCAATCAACAAACAAACACTATCCAAAAACCACAAATCAATCTCTCTCTCTCTCTCTTTCTCTCTCTTAATAACCAAACTACATGAAACAGTCTTACCACAAACCTTCCTTCCATTACCAACAACTACTCGAGCTTAGGAAACAATACCATCGTTCAGAGACAAAGCAGCCAACTGGTTAGCCGCACCACCTGCTGCCTGCTGCTGCTGCTGCTGAGACACATTCCTCAACACCTCCATAGCCTCTGCAACCTTTGCTTTCAGAGCTTCAGGGGACTCCAGCAAGTGCAGAACCTCCGTCTGGTCCATCTCCAAAAGCATCCCGGTTACCTTTGCTGCTGCTTCAGGTTCCACCTGTTCCACTAGTGGGTACAGATTCTCTCCCAACATCTGTTGCAAAAAAGAAAATCCCCATTTGAAACACAAACCCACCACTCATATATATATGAATATATATAGATAAAAATGCATACCGTCCTCTGTTCTGTTGGAGAAGCATTTGCAAGTGCAGAAGCTAAAGCACCGATCGGGATTGGTTGCGAGATTCCAGCCTCACGCAATGCCATGCCTCCACCCATATCATATGGAACAGAAACCATGCCTCCACCTCCAAGACCAGTCATCGAACCATCAGGGACGTTACGACCAGGGGGGTAACGATACACCCTTCCACGTGGAAGCATCTACAATTGTAATCAACACCCATTCAATTAAACTCGCTTACCGTCAAATAATTGGAAAACAAAATATTGATCAAATCGAGACCTGTTGCTGCATAAGGGGAACTGGCTGCTGGTTCTGTTGCCCAGGACCCGCAGCACGTCTGCCACCAGGGCGCTGTCCTTGCTGACCTTGCTGAACCATTGGCATAAAGAAGTTTGGCATTGGACCCCCACCTGGCCTCATACCTGGTACAAGTTGCTGCTGATACCCAAAACCAGGCTATCCAAGATAATAAAAAGGTAAGTCGGTTGAAGCAGCATAAAAGACAGGCAACAGACAGCTTTAAGGACTAGAAAGCCCATATAATGCAGTCATGAACTGTGTACAGCATATCTGATCTAAGATTTTAAACCGAATTTAACAACTGGAAGCAATTCTTGCAGCTATTTATCAAGTATAGGCAAAATAAGAATCATGGAAGTGGGATTACTTGGGGAGGAATGAATGTAGGCTGAGCTTGACCATAGAATATTTGTTGCCCTAGACCTGGACCACCAGGGGGGTACATCGGCATACGAGGTGCTACAGTAGGTGCCATAGCAATTGGCCGCATCTGTGAGAACTGTGCCTGCATAGAATAAGGACAAAGAGTCACCAACTATTTAAGCATATACTCCCAGCTCAAAAGGGAGTGTACAACCTTGATCGGGTAAAAAGTCATGTGCCCAAATTCACTAAACTTCATAACCTACATATGGATGTTGGTTACATTCATCAACTGTTTTTCATCATCTAGTGACGTATGGAACTGTCCTAACATATGCTCTTCCTAGAATGGAATCTTATAGTCCAATCATGTATATTAAAATGTCTAATATATTTCAGCTAATACAATCACACTATCTTGACCCTTTCCGTATTTTTGTGCATACAAACCCATAGTCATCCAAATGTCTCATGGAAGATGATGCTAAAAAATACGATCTCTACTTTTATCATCTTGGTTATATGTAACGGAAAAGGTTTGGTAGTTCTGTAGTTGCCTTGTCTACTAGAATATACATCTTATTTGCTACCTCAGTTTAGATTCTACCATATTTTACCCCAAGATCATGTTTCTCAATGTACCAAGAGCAATGCAACACTATGAATTACGTTGCTATTATATTTGTACCTAATAACGATAATCGAGTATAATGTTAACAATCTCACTCTGACATGACACCAATTTGAGCCGCATCATCTACTATATGGTAATGACTTACTGTTGCCATTGTTGCAACCAAGTCAATGGCATACTGCATAAGAAGACGTTATGAACATACCTGCAACCTTGCCCTTCTATCTTCCTTGCGTTGTGCAAGTGCAACATAAAGAGGCTTGCTAGCAACCATCTTCCCGTTCATCTCAAAAAGCTTTAAAACAGGGAAAAGAAAAAGTTAGCATTTTACACAGAATTTAGAAAATAACAGAAGAATTGATGAAATCATGGAGATATGTTTACTTACTGCTCTAGAAGCTTCCTCAGAAGTTGAAAATGCAACAAAACCAGATCCTTTGCTTGTTCCATTAGGATCCCGCATAACCTGTTAAAGAAATACAAATATTGGGGCTAGTTCAAATATCCAGTTTCCAAACATAATGTGCAAGTAGAATAAGATACTTTCAGACCCACAAACCTTGAATGAAGTTATAGTACCATAAGGGGCAAACAGTTCCTTCAGGTTTTCATCGTCAATTGTATCATCTAAATTTTTTATGTACAGGTTTAGCCCTTGTGATTTGTCCACTGCCTCCTTCATAGCCTGCTCAAATCGTTGTTTTAGTTCCTGTTCCCTCTCATGTTTTTTCTGGGCTTTTCCTACATACCACTCCTTATTATCAAACTTCTGACCATTAAGAGCATCAACTGCTTTAGCAGCATCCTCGGCATTCTCGAAGTTAACAAATCCAAAGCATTTGGAGTTTCCATCAGCATCCCTCATCACAACAGCACTTGTGACAGTTCCATACTCACTAAATACCTTATTCAACTCCTCATCTGTTGTCGATTCAGATAGATTTTTGACATATACATTAGTAAATTTTGTCTTGTCCACGGCCATTTCTCTTTCTTGCTTGCGCAAAAAGGGTCCCACATACACTTGTTTGTCATTCAGGAGCATGCCATTCAACTTCTCAATAGCTTTTTGTGCAGCGTCCTCACTGTCATACTGCACAAAACCATAGCCCTTTGATTGACCAGTTGAATCCGTAGCTATCTTGCAAGAGAGAATGTTCCCAAAAGTAGAGAAGGTGTCATGCAGTGCCTTCTGGTCGATTGCCTTATCCAAATTCTGTTTTACTCAGATTGCCAACAAATGTCAGTATGTAAAGAAGAGCATAAGTAAGTAGACAGAGCAATTGATACAAGAAGATCTATATACCTTGATAAATATATTTCCGGAGCCACTTTTGCGGACGCTAGGATCTCGATGAGAATACATTATTCTGATCGCCTTGCCATTCAGAGGTGTGAAGTTCAGCACCTCCATTGCCCTTGCAGCTGTCATCAACATAATAGAAAAAGCAAGGGGTGATGCTTTCAATTTAAACCCTTGTTCATAAAGACTAATCTGCTCCAGTTAAAAAATAAAAACATTTTCTCTTCTCATACTCATGCTCAGTTTTTCATTTTTAGGTGGAAAGGGAATGCTCATAAAAGACATTGAAAGAAAAAATAGATAAAGAAAGGAAAGAGGACAGCAAAATCTCAATTAGCGATAAAAACACACAAATGCAACACAAAATCACAACAGTAATGCAAGATTTACCAAATGATTTCATGAATTATTATTCTATCACTCTTTCTAGAATCAGAATAGTTCTTTCCTTAAAAGATCTTGTTTACAAGTAAATTCTGTAACGATTTTATTGCCCATTTGATTGAAACATAAGTTCCATCCAGGAATAACTTATGGTGGTATTTAAACGAGTGACCTTACACCAAAAAAGTAATTACTTAAACTAAGGGTCTAAGCCTGAATAGATTGATATATGCCAACAATAACAAGAGTGGGATTTTTCATTAACCAATGTGATAATTGACAGCCTACGACCAGACGGTGAACAGACTTGAAGAAAAAGAGATGCCATTAAATTCAACAAGAATCACATGCAGTTGTATTTATGACAAAGAACAATAGAAAACCTTAGCATGACAAGAAAGAGCAAGTAAATACTAAGCCCGCTCTAATTTTCCTGGTATGATTTAGTCCTGGTCCTAATCGCTAACCACTTGGAATAGCTTTGAGATGTTATTGTCTTCTGCCTCTACTCAACTATTTTAAATGAATTGTCAGCTTTTAAGGTATGTATGTTTTTAAAGAACATATACACCATTTTTTGGATTTTAGCGAAGTTGTCAACAGGTATCAGCCTATCGGATATTTAGTATAGGCACAACACAATACTAGAAGAAATTGCATATTGCATTGGGCTGATTAACCGATGTTGAAACGACGCTTCTATTGAACTGTTTGAATTAATTACTTAAAGAGTTGGAACAAGTGACAACAGTCGGTTTTTCACCACATCTAAACCACTGAATTTAAGCACCTGTACAGCTGAAACAAATAAAGATGCCAAACAAAGTGAATCACCCATAAACCATAATATAGCAAAAGCACCCCCTCTCTGTTGACTATTGATTAGTTTATCACCAAATTGTCAGGTGAGGTAATAGATCCTATGGTTCTAAGTATGTTATTTTCCACCTGCCCAGTCCCTCGGCTGCATGCTCTTAAATTAAAAGAACAGTTATCTCATCCAGACATCTGTTTTCCTGAAATTTGAACCTAATACCCATTGCGCTAACACTCGATGACAACCCTCTTACAATCCCAAATTACATGCTAACTTATCTCATAAGTATTCACTTCCAGGAAAATCAATCTCAAACTTCAGATTCTAACCATAAGCAACTTCTTGGTGTGGTTCATTTTAGTTATCTAGAACTTTTTCTAACCTACTTCAGACCTACTTCTAGTACATGAGCGATGAGCCATAATGCAAGAAGTTTCTTTTCAACGTGGCCAACACAGTTAGGGGCTGTTTACCAAATGCTTACTCGGATAAGCGTTTACCAAGTCACATTACCTCACCAGATGAATATGGCAAGGACCAAGAATTTTACCCGGTAAGAGAAAGGCAAGGACCGAGAGTCTTACCCAGTAAGTAATGGCGACGACTCTTACCATGATTAGAGCTTATTGGGTAAGTTGTTACATATAATGTCGTTTTGGTAGACTAAAATCTTATCACGTAAGTAAGCGATAGCGTTGAATTTTACCGTTAAGCGCTTACCGGGTAAGTGTTTAAGTAAACGGCCCCTTAGTCTAAGGGAAAATAAAAAAAACTAAAAGAAAAACAAACAAACCTAGTGAAACTCACACGAAGTAGGGTCTAGGGAGAGTATGATTCATGTTCATAGTAGGCCTTACCTACCTTGAGGAATAGAGTGTGTGTTTGCATTAAGACTCAAGAGTAGAGTCGGGTGTCAAATCTTTAAGCAACATTATGTACATTCTGGAAGTAATTTTATGTTTGTCCTCTATTTTTTTAAAAATTATTCACTTAATATGTAAAATAATATTATTAAAAAAAATGTTATTGTTAGCACCAACGTTTTAATAGGCAGCCAATAAATTACAATATTTCAATTTATCTGTTAAATTGAAATTTTAATTGAAAGTGTTTTAACACTTTGAATGCTAAACACAAAAAAAAACTGGAATTTAAATCCCAAGCAAAGATTCTTAAAAACGAATTTAAATAGGAAATACCTTGTAAAAAAACCTATTATTACAAATTTCCAATATGTCAAAAAATATCCTATGGCCCTCGTTCCATTATCCATGTGACATTCACGTATTGCAAGCCACATATAGCTTTGTGCTCCTTGAAAAGAAATTAGCATACGCTATTGAATAGAATTGCTTCTACTTATTATAGTTCTAATGACATTACATGTTTTTTATTGCAAGTAAAACATATAAACCTTCAAGAACCCGAAGCCTATGCTTTTTTGAATCCGATCATAGATGTTATGCCAGTAATACCCCTGTTCTTTTCTTTTAGCATTTGTTTAGCAAGCTGCTGTAAGTTTTCGATAAGATCTTTAATACTATCCTAGAAAATTAATGAAGTTAACCCTTGGTGCAACCGTAAAGGTCGATCGTCAAACTGTAAGTGATGCAATGTCCAACATTTTATTAAGCAAATAAAGTACCAAACACTTGACCAAATCAATTATTCGGACATCATCGAGCAATCGCTCAGACCAAATATGATCCCTGAACAGCGGTTTTTTGTTTGAAAATACCAACATTTAGGGGCCGTTTACCAAACACTTACCCGGTAAGCACTTACAAGATACATTTACCATGACAATGACCTACCCAGTAAACGCGATGAAGCATGATGACAAGGACCAATACTCACTCTTACACAGTAAGTGAGGAAGATCATTCTTACCCGGTTAGTGCTTACCGGGTTGATTGTGGCATATGATGTCGTTTTGATGAACTAAAACGTTAGTCTGTAAGGTAAGTGATAATACTGAATCTTGATGATTAGCGCTTACCGTGTAGGTGATTGGGCAAAACGGCCCCTTAGTACTTTAATACATAATGTTGACTATGGTACAAATAACTTGAGTGACTCAGACCCTACATGGTTATTTTGCAAGCAATATGGTTTTCACGCAAGTCCGCTACCACGATATGAAGAACATTAGCAACTCTAAAGTTTTGGCAACATTAGAAGTTAGAAATGAACAATAGCAAAAATTTATACAGAACTAACCATCTTGAGGATTTGCGTAGTTGACATAACCATAACCAAGCGACCGTCGGGTCGACAAATCCCTGCAAACTCGAACAGAAACCACCTGACCTAGTTGGTTAAAGAGATCATACAGTTGAGAATCAGTTACGTTCCACTCGAGATCCCCAACATACAATGAAGTCGGCACAAACTGCTGAGCGCCGCCAGGAGCGGCAGCACCGACACCAGCACTCACTGCCTGAGGTTGAACTTGAACCTGAGCCGCCATCTCAAAACCCTAGGGAATGATAACCTCTTTTCCCCAAATAAATTTCTGATTTTTTTGGCTTTTTTAACTTCCCTCTCCCCTTATTGATATAAATCCAAACCTAGATAGATAGATAGCCTGCAAATCAGAAAAAATTTCGACTCCGAACAAAGCAAACCGCAGAAACCCTAGAAATTATCGATTTTTTGTTTATGCTTGTTTTTTGTGTTGTTTCTGAATAGAAAATAGAGATAGAGAGAGGAGAGGAGAGGGAAGGATATGAAATAAGGATAGATTAGTCGGATAACCGACCAGAGATCCGGTAGATCGCCGCCTGTGTACGGCGGAGGACGGTGGAGATAGAGATGGATAGGTTGAGAGTACAAAGTTGGGATCGGAGGATTTGGGGGGGCAGATGAAAAGTGGTCGCTGCAAGTTGAGGGCTTTTGAGACGCGTGTGTTATAACTGGGCCCGGGGGTTGTGTGTCATAGTGCAAAACCCTACCAGGTGGAGGAAAGATCTCCACCGTTGGATCTGTTGACAGCTGGGCTTATGACCCCACTTTTACTTGGAAAAGGTCTACTCTCAGCAATCAAATAAAATGATCCACCCTTATTTTAGAGTAATTTACAGATTTAGTCCTTACGGTTGTATGAAAATTTATGAAAATAATTACCGATGTGGTTTATTTTTGTTAAGCATTAACTTTATTTCCGTTAAGTTAACAATGTTTTTGGTTTTTGTATTCGTTACTTCAAAATCATTTTACATACCCAATTATAAACTGACATGCATCACTTTTCATCCCAAAATCAATACCTTTGATTGCGTTTTTCACTGATCACTAAGGGCTTGTTTGTTTTAAAAAAAAAAACTCTTAATACCTCTTAAGTCTGAATCGGTTAGACGTTTTTATTTTCAGACCGTTTGATTTTTTTTTAAAATAAGAGTTGAAAAGCTCTTATTGTCCTCTGAATTTTTAAGTGGTAGTCTAAACTCTTAATGGGCTCTTATTCACACACCATATCGATTTCTCGTTTTCTCGCTTGATTTCCAGCTACCAAATCATACTGATCTATCCCACATCATACGATCTAGACACCATATCGATCTCTCGCTCGGTCTCAAGCTACCAATCTATCCAAAACGATCTCTACAAATCGATCTCTCATATATATGAGTTATTTTCTGAGTATGATCAAACCAATGAGCAAGGGATGATGGCGACACAATTAATGCAATATGAATATTGATTCTAGTCATTATGAGACTTTTTTCGTGTTTATATTGATTCAGATTTCAGACTTCAGACGTAAAAACAAACAGTCTGACTGATTCAGATTTCAGACTTCAGACGTAAAAACAAACAGTCTGACTGATTCAGATTTCAGACTTCAGCACCACCTCTTATAAATCAGAAATGAAATCAGACTTCAAACTTCAGCACCTCTTAAAAAACAAACACCACCTAAGACTTTCACCACCGACACCGCTGATATCTGGTGGGAACTCACTATTCTCACCACTACCATTACTAATTTTCCAACAAAATGACTCAAGAATTCATCTACATTACTTATCTCGATATTGATAAAAACCAATATCAAATGGGTTGATTTTATGCAAGGTTGCAAAAGACCAATTTCTACGAATCAAAAACAAAACAAAAAAGAACAGTTATACAACACCAATAACAACAAATCAAATTTCTACAAAATCCACAATAAACAACACCAACAAGATTGATATTACAAAATCATAAAGCAAATCCCCATATGGAGATGGTGTCTATATCTTGTACCGTATGGGGAGTATAGATTGCGGTGTAGATAGGGAGTCCGAAGTGGCATAGAGAGGAAAGAGGAACGCTAGTGCAAAATGTGGTGGAGTATAGTGGGGTTGTTTTAATCGTGTAAGTATAATGGAATTCCCCGCTAAACCGGGTCCCAAGATCCCCGGTAGGCTCAAACTGGTGTTGGGACCGGAGTCGGGTAGAGTATCCCCAACCCGCCCTGTACCCGATATATAATTTAATTAGTTTATTTTAGTAACAATTGATTTGAGAATTTAGACTCTACGAGACCACGATAAGTCAACCGCTTCTTCACATAATCACGTTAACTCTTCACTTAATCACGTTCACTCTTCACTTCACCAGAACAATAGGGTCGGGGACCAGGTCTGGAACACGGAACGGGAGTTTGACTGGGGTTAACCGTAAAAGAAACCGGGGATAGGATGCTAATCCTCGTACCCGCTGGGGACCATGGCCATTAATAGAAACCTAGGCAGGGGCCGGGGAATGTAAAACCTGTTCCATCTATGCCCTGTTGTCATGCCTAGACGAACACCATAGGAGAAAAGGAAGAGTTTTGGGTTGGGTTGCAGGTGTGAAGGTTAGGGTTTGATCGGAAAAGTCGTGGGAAAAGTCGCAACTCTCTATTTCAGCAAAACAACTTTGGGGATGCGAGCGACTTTTCCCACAACTAAAGTCGTAGGAAAGGTCGCGGGAATGCCCAAATCAGGATAAAACACCATTTTTAGCTAGGGTTTGCTCATTCTTCAAGTTCTTAACTTCTCTCTCGATTTTGGGCCTCTTTGGAGGCGATTTTGGAGATTTTAGGTTGCATCTTGGAGCATTTGGGGTGTTTATTGGAAGCAATAAGAGCCTTGTGTTTAGAGGGTCGAAGTCACCATTTAGTGCTTTATATTTCAAGCTCTTGAGAGCTAAATTTCTTGAGTATCTGAGCTTTATACTTGGGGTCATTGTTGGATTTGAAGCTAGGATTTATGTTTGGTAGATTTCTACATATGGATTGTGGTCTTGAGAAGATTCTTGGAGATCATTGCTTACTGACATCAAGCTTTCGCCTTTGGAGGTTAGATTTTGAGTTTGGAACCTAGGTTTAACTTAACCTAGCAAGGTGAGTTCAAGTTACTTTGTGAAAACTTTGTACATACAAAAAATGTCCATGTTTTGAAGTCATAAGGTTTTTTGCTTCATGTTTATCAAATGTGTGGCTTATTTGATGAGATTGGCATTTTTAGTACATTTGATTTTATAAATCTCGTAAAATGTGTAGGGGTTTTTGGATATTTATAAATAAATTATATTTTTGGGGTTTTTTTGATATTTTGTAAATAAATTATGAGAACGGGTTCTTTTGATGATTTATTTTACAAATGGAGCTTATTTGACGATAATGCAATTTAGTATATTTGGATTGGATAATGCACTTTATTATATTATTAGACATTTTGGAAATACCGAAATATAAATAGTACAATTTCAATTTGAAATTGTTTGTCCCAACCAATGATGGGTTTTTTTTAGTTAGTCATATTTTTAGAACATGACTATGCTAATTTATTAATCATTGGCATCTTATTGCTCATGTTAACCTTTATTGATTAGTGAAATGAGTTGTTGAGTATTTAGTTTTGTGTTGATTCAGATGAGTTTTAGGGGTTTAGGGTCCAATATAATTTGCTCAAGCGTTAAGCTTTGAAATATGATATGCAATATGACATGTTTATTTGAAAATTACATGTTTTGAGTGTGTTGATCATTCAACTGGAGTAATGTAATTTAGATTGTAATGCAGTTGATCCGTAGAAATAAGAATCAGTTTGTTGGTTTTAAAATTGGATCATTATCCCTATAGTGTAGCTAGAAATATCTAGGATCAGCGGAGGACTCAAGGTACAGACCATGAGTGGTTGAACTTGATTATTATGTGATCCATAGAGAAGGACTCAAGGTACAGAAAGTGGGTGGCTGAACTTGATAGTTGTAAGGCCATAATGGCTATAATTTCTAGTGAATGATCACCAAGCAATGATTTTGAGAGCTTTCGGTGGTATCCTACTAGGTCGTATACGAAGCTAATAACCTACGGTGGTACTCTATTGAGTCGTATACGGGGCTAGGTCTTGCGGTGGTGCTCATTAGGGCTGTATATGGCGAGCGGTAACTTTTGTGGTGAGATTCATATAGAGGATGAATAGATATCTTAGTTGCCGCCATGACTTGCGGTGGTACTCATTGGAGTCGTATGTGGAGCTTGGGTCTTGCGGTGGCTCTCGGTAGAGTTGTATACGGAACCCAATAACCTTGAGTGAAACTTGGTAACATTGATGAATGACTTACTTTGTGTTTCGTCACGATCGATGGAAACAAGTCCAACCCCATCACCAAAAGATGTTGTTTTGGGTATTGAGTATTATTTGTTTTTTTGTGACGTTTTGAGTATGGATTGTTATCCGTGATTTGTGGTTTTGGGCATTGAACCCTATCTATGTTTTTGGGTATTAGATTTTTATCCATATTTTTAGTATTTGAATGTTGAACTTTATTCATGTTTTTTATGAGTATTATGTTTGGTTTCAAGTTAAAAATGGGAGTGTTGGTCATCGAGTTTTTATCACGAAAATGATAGTTTTTGGGAAAGATGTTGCTTTTACATTAGATACATTTCATTTGAGAAATCATGGTTTTAAGTGGCAATTTTTCAGTTTTACCGTTCTATATTAATGATGAAAATTGCTTGAGCTCATAGATGCTAAAACCTAAGTTGGTATGTGAATTAGATCCTTGTTCAGGAATGATACTAGCGACACCGTGGTGAGTTGAGTGCTAGTTAGAGCACGAGAAAGATTTAGCTATTTAGAGACACCATCAATGTTTTGGAGATAACGACTGTTGTTGGGTTTTAGTAACATTTATCCGTAATTTAGACTTTATGTAAGGTTTGGTTTATCTTTTGTTGGTGTTGAATTCTATATTGCCATTATAGGTAATCAAGTGTTGATCTATAGAAATGAATTTATTCCTTATTTGATGTTGTGATAACCGGGTTCCGGTTATATAATTTGAGGTAATTATTTGGTAAGTGATTATTTGGTTTAAATGATTAATTGTTTATTAAAATCCATGATACATATATGTGTATATGTATATTTGTGTGTGAAAAGGGGCAAGGAGTTTTAAATAATAAATCCACCGCCTGTTTTGGAAAGTATTTAAGGTGGAAATTTTTTGAGAAGGCATTTTAGTTGCCATTTTTGGAAAGAAAAGTAAGGAGAGAAATTTGTGTGGAGAAAAACTGTGAAGTGACTTTGTGATCATATTTTTTTGGATCTTTTGCTGTGTGAATTTGCTAAGAATAGGAACTAATTCCTTGCATAGAAGGGGAGTTTTATAAAAGACTTTGAATCATAATATAGTGCTATACATGATGATAGTTAAGATTAGAACTGTTGTATGTATATATCATATTGTTCAAATGCATGGTCTGATGAGGACTCTTATTAGACATTGTGTTGTCTGATGAATGATTTTTATCGCACATATGCTATCCGATGAGGACACTTATCAATTTTAGTGTTGTCCGATAAGGACCTTTATTGGACAAAGCTTTGTCCGGTGAAGACCTTTATCGGACAGGACATCAACCTGATTGAATGTTTATTGCTTAAGTGTTATCCGATGATGGTGATTCATCGCCTAAGTCTTATCTGGATTGGGTGTTCATCGCCCAAGTTTTGTCCTGCGAGGGTGTTTTAGCGCCCAAATGTTGTCCGGATTGGGAATTTTGTAAAACCCAAAAATTTCGAGGAATAAATAAATTATCTTCATTATTATTCTTTTTTTTATATATAAAATGCACTTATATATATATATATATATATGTTAAATAAATTTAGAAATAAAAAATAAGTTTAAAAATGGGACCAAAAGTGAAAGAAAAAGTCAAGATGTGGGTGAAAGTTGTAAATTTACAATAGTTAAGGGGTTGGGTCAGATTGAAACAGGTCCAAATCAGAAGGACCTGTTTTGTAAATTTGCATCAGATCTGAAATTTCAGAAATACGAAAACGACATCTCCTTTGAAGCTCTTTATTGGCCTGAATAGTCAACTATTACGACAAAAWATTTACATATACCTGTAGAAGACTCTTTGCTCTACATTTTTGCTTCAAGAAAACCGAACTTTCGTTGAGTTTCGAAGGAGAAATCGGAGGGTGAAGTTCGGGTTCGAAAAGCTCTGTTTATTGACGATTGGAGGTAAAATACTCAACTAAATTTCGAGTTCTTTATATGGATGACTTCGTTTTTAGGTTCTCTATGAAACCTTAGTAGCCCTATGTCTCAGATTTTAGTTTTGAGTGTTCGATTTTGAGCTTTTCTCTGATTTTCGAGTGATTTTAAAACCGTAACTTTAAACGAGCGTAGGAGGCTCAATACTTGACGAAAAATTTTGTTCTTTATGTCAAAATGTTGGTAAAAATATTACCAAGAGTTTGGTGCAAAAAGAATGAGGAAAAAAGATCAAAAAACAAGTCAAATCGAAGCTCGAAATCGTGAAATCGCGCAGTCATGGCTGGCATTCTGGGCTGGGCCTGCTACACTAGAAAAATAAAAGGATTAAAGGTGCATGCTGAGGCCGGGACTCGAACCCGCGACCTCAGCCAAGAAACATCAAACGTTAACCAGTAGGCTAAGTATGCGTTTTGTTATTTATTAAGCATCGATATTATTATTATACACTAAATATTTAAGTTCCAGAAATTTAGCATTTAGTCCCAAATGATTTTCTCCATAATTTTTTTGAGGCTCTTATTAAGTTTGTTTGTATTTTGTAAAATGCAAACTTTGACCTCATCTTTTTTATTATTCATCCCGTTAATTACCAAAATGCCTTTAAAATTTAAAGAATGTGTATTTCGAGAAATACGTGACCATTTTGTTTTATAAAAAAAAAAATTAACGTCAAGGTTGAAAGTTACTATTTTAACTATGTAATTATTTGGGGATAATTATAATGAATCATTTAAATGATTTGATGATTTTTTTTATGAGATTAAAGCGTAGCTCTTGAGTTTATATATATATATATATATATATGTATCGTCTAGAAATTTATTTTATAAAAGATGATGTTATGGAGTTATAAAATAAATAATTGACTATACGAGGTGTTACTCGAGTTATAAATTTATTAAGACGCTTTTAACTCGAAATATGTAATTATTAACATATCTATAATATAATAGATAACTTAATAATCACGTTTATGATGTCGTTTTAAAATATATAGCTAGACGATACMCTTTATGTCGGAACTCATATTCCTATAATTTTAGTTGATRTGAGGAACGTTCTTAAGCATAGTTGACCAAGGTTGACCCTAGTCGACGTAGTTGACCGTAAGTTGACTTTTATGTTAGCCTTTGGGATAAATTAATCATTTATATCCTATTTGCTATTATAAATTGTAGGTTACCAGTCAGCGACGTTAGTTAAGCAATCTACGTTATCAGGTGAGTCTTCATGAGATTTCACTGGGATGCATACCTAAGTACAAATTATTTTTGCATGATATGAATTGTTGATGATGTGTACGTATGCATGATATTTCAATTACACACATGTTATGGTACATTTTACATGTATGTTATGTTGTGAATGGTTGCATGCTATGTGTTTAATCAGTTTTCGAATAACTCTAGCATGCTATTCCATATTAAAGTTTTATGATTCAAGGGTGGGCATTTGACCAGTAAGTCACGACCAGTATAAAACAATACCCGGACAAGTGGGTGATCAATTAAGATTGAAATATCAACCCAGGGCGTGTTTGTGACTAAATGACCCATACCCGACTAAACATTAAATGAGATCTCTTATTTTTAGTTTTAAATATATATATTTTTCAAGCTGTGACTTTTATTATAAAGCATGCATATATGCCATATATATATGCCAAGATATGATTTTATTCACGCAAACCATGAACTCACTGAGCTTTATAAGCTGACTATAGTATGCATCYCAGGGCCAGGTAGTTCGAGGTTGGTTAAGGGCAAAGAACACGCTTAGAGAGTTGCTAATTATCATCTTATTWTTAGTCTTTTGTCTAGCAGCGTTGTGTTGRTCTTTTGTAACTTAACCTGGTTTGAGGTGGGTTAGAACTTAAGTTAATTTTTGGTTGATTCAAAGACTTCCGCTGTAAACGGTTTAAACGGTTTTATTTTAGCCGTCTTTTGGAGTATTTATTTATTTAGGAATTTGTTTCAGATTAYGTAACATTCTCAAAAAAAAAATGAGGGTGTTACAAATTTCATTGCTCAAGTGTTGACCAGTGAGGATAGTTATCGGTCATAGTGTTGACCGGTGAGGTGTTCATCGGTCATAGTGTTGACCGGTGAGGTGTTCATCGGTCATAGTGTTGACCGGTGAGGTGTTCATCGGTCATAGTATTGACTGATGAGAATGCTTACCGGTCATAGTGTTGACCGATGAGGATGTTATCGACCATAGTGTTGACCAATGAGGGCAGTTCATCGCCCATGTGCTGTCCGATGAAGGGCAGTAATCGGTTAAATGTTGGCTGATGAGGGCTATTATTGCCCATTATGTTTCTTCAAAAAACTATTGAGAAAGGTAAACTGTTCTTGAAAGTTGTTTTGAGATGACATTGGAACTGGGTTTAGAACGGTGAAAGTTCTTGATATGAAGTTTTTGAGATGAAACTTTTTTGAGGCTATTATTAGCTAAAATGTCAGATGTAACTATATTTTATTGAGGAAATAAGAGTGACATATCAAGGAGATGTGTACTTTATGATACGGGTGACAATTGTGAGATATGTGTTACATTTATAACTCTTGTGGTCACAACCATAAGATGCGATAATTCAGAGATAACATTTCTTTGTGATATGAAGGCTTGAAATTATTGCTCTTATTGAAATGATAACAATGATGTAATTGAAAACTGGAAAATGACTTATAGCCAGAGACATTAATTGCTCGTGTTTCGAATAAACAAATGTTTTTTGGATATCAGATCTTACATTTTAATTGTTCAAATGAGTAAAGATTTGATAAAGAATCCAGAGGTTCTTTGGTTATTATTAAAACCCAATTTCTTTTGAATTCAAAACAATTCCTATTTTAAAAACTTTACTTAATGACCAAGAACTCTGGTTGATCGTATTTGTATAGTTGAGATTATAAGCTTTAATCTATATGAGTCATAAGATCTTTGGGAATTTCGTGCCAATTGATTATGAGAATCTGAGTGGTTGTAATTCTTATGTGGTAAGAAATGATTTTATAACTCACGTATTCTTGTGATATTTGAATTATATTTTACAAAAGTTGTTGAATGTTTGTGAAAATTCAAATATGATATCATAACAGGTTTTGGTGATTTTCATCCTGTAATTGCAAAGAAAGGGGATTTCTCACTAGACATCAAGGTATAACCCTCATTTTGTTTAAAAATGTGCATTGCAGGTCAGGCTTTGCCAAGGGCTAAGGGGAAGGGGAAAATGTGAATTTACAAAAAGTAGCTGCAATCTACCGATGGGGGTCATTGCATGTGGCATTACAGGTTGCAAGTTCTTTGGCTCTTTGATTATTTTTGGTAACATCAACATACAAGGAAAAAAAACACCATTTGTATGTCATTTCTAATTATCCGTTCTTTTTTTAGTTAACTTTTGTTTTATTTTATACTATGTTTATTTGTTTTGTTTGCTTGGAATTTTTTTTTTGGATCTGCCTCCGCCCCCAAATCCACCTCTAGGTGGGTATACCGGGCTTAGTTTTGTTTGGTTCAGTGTATAAAACTAGACTATTTTTATTGTCACTTTAAGCATTACATTCAATTGCTTGTAGTAAAACCTCTTTGGGTTATCTGCAGAGAAATTACCATCTCGATTTCAAGTGGAGGTTGTGGTTGTGGATTACGACATTACTGTCCAACCAAAACCACAAACTAAAAGTATGACTAAACCAGCTGAACGTACAACCATAGATCATGCCCTCTCTTCAGCCACCTCAAACTTACCTAAAGATTCTGGAAATATCAAAAAAAAACAAAAAAAAAACAATGAGGTGTTCTCGGACAACAAGTCAAACCAACACCAATACTAATTCCAACAAAACTGAAAGTTTGTCAAATGAAACCCAAGAATTTTTCTCTCGGAAATTCTGGCCCCAAACAGATTGAATCCGCCGGTGAACCCACTACCAGTGGTGTGACATCCAAAGTTGGCGGTTCGAACTATGTTAGAGAGGTTAGTGAATTTAAGGCAATGGCTGCCAATGCATTTGTGTTCACATTTGGATATTGGTGGATCTGATACTTTTGTACGTAAGGTGGACGTTAAATGGCTTAATTCGAAAGTATATCTAATTCATTCAGCAACTTCCTAGCGCATATATGGACTGAAAGTTTTGGCCGCCAAGGTTCCATGAGGCAGGGTTGTATCGTGTTGTATGTGAAGCCGAAGCCGAAACAAAAAACCCACATCGAAACCGAATCTTTTAGGTGTTGTTGATACGATGTTATCAAATTGTTGAATAATGATGCAAAGCAAATTGTTGCAAACTAACGTTTTTTTTTTTTTCATACTTTTCAAAATGCTATTTGAAAATTGCATATTAATATCTCAATTGTTATTACTGATTAATATTGAAGAATTCAATTAAATTTAAATAACAACAACACTATATAGACGTAATTACCATTTTTTTGGGTTGGGCAACTTCGCTAGTTTTTGAGATGAGGATTTTTTGCCCTAGTTTTGTCCAAAACGCGTGCTACACCATTTTTGATCCTTTCTACACGATTTTTAACCCTAATTTATCTGAAATAAAAGTGTCTTAATCGTCGAACTTAGTGTTATTATTTTTTTTACAACAGAAATAGTTATAACAGTAGATTGTACAACGATGCATAAATTTATTTTATGGAAGGTATTGCAATGAATTTGAAGACCCTTTGATGTTTTTTCTCCGGGTGATGATGGAGCTAGAAAATTTGCAAATAAGACAAAATTCACCATTAAGGATAAGTAAAAATTGATTTATAAATTATATCACTGATATGCTTTGAGTTTAAGTTCTACAAAAGATAATCGCTTTTTTAAGGAATGCAAAACTGTTAGTTAGATATGCACCAGGACTGGTCCTTGATTCGGTCATCATGTGTCGATCGCAGTGGTTCCAAAAAAAAATATCTGGTTCATGGTATGAAAACTATGACAAATCTAGGTTGGATTTTATTTTAGTAAAAAAGTCTTTCTATCACAGAGTTTTAAACTAACAATTGTAAGGGGTGTTGATCGTGCCGAACCAGTCATTGGCCGAACCAGGTGTCTGGTCCTTGACCGATTTTTTCTAGATTGATACTTAACTGGTTAAAGCTGAAAAAATGGGGACCGTGATTGACTTCTGTGTTTTGTAATGAAGAACTAGTCTTTTTGTGTCTGATTCTCGAGTTGTGCTCATATTAGATTTAGATAACCTACATTTTATACATTTTTAAATCAAACAGAACCACCATATTTCACTTAAAAATGGGGTTTGGGGATTTTATACATCTCTACATTTAGTAAAACACGTGCACTTTTATAATATATTTTTAATTAAAAAAAATGGGTACGCCTATTCGCCTTTGTACTTTAATTATGGGGTACGTTTTTCCTTCAAAACATATTTGATAGTAGAAAACAACGTTTATGAACATTTGACTTCAACACTTGGTATAATATTATGTTGTGGAATTTCAAATTAGAAATAAATTTTCATGATTCAGATCGGTTTATATATATATATATTATATATATATATATATATATATATATATATACACATAGGGGATCGATCAAATGCAAACCACTCAATTTATACAAACCGTGCAAACCGCATTCAACCAATCATAATTTTTCATTTTGTTCATTTTTTTGTAATTATGAGAGGTTGATTAATCATTTTTATTGTGGAGGGTGTTAATCATAGATATTATCATCTTCATTATTTTAATTTTAGAGAAATAAATGAAACAGTTTCATTAATGTTAGAGAAATACATGAAACACTTTCATTAAGTATTATATGAAACAATTTCACAACCATATATGAAACAACTTCATCAAAAAAAGTATTATATGAAACAATTTCACAAGATTAAACAATTTCATG
>NC_037529.1:63350581-63360497 GCF_001531365.2 Cynara cardunculus var. scolymus
ATAGTGATATCACATGATTATCACACTCATATCACACCAAATCGGTAGTCAACTTCCTAAGTTAACCCAAGCCGAGTGGAATCCTTGATAATTGTGTGATAATCACATGATTATCATATAATTATCACACCCATATGACATCCAAATCACACCCAAATCACACCAAATCGTGTTGAAATAAGCGATAACCATTATGTTATCCAAATTATTGGGTTTAGTGTGATCGTGTTTTTAAAATTTTATCACTTTGAATTCCAATATTACCCTTTTGCCTCTCAATATTTTTTGAATTGTTCTAATTTCATTTTTAACTTAATTTTTTTTTTAATTTTTATTGTTATCACAATATGAGGTTAATAGGGTGTTCTCGTGTTTTCGCAAATCACAAGGGTTTTCGTTTGAACCTTTCCCTATATAGAAAATGAGACATTTATAGAAAGAAAAAAAAAGCAACGTACAAGAGGACTCAAAAAAGGGATTCTACTAGAAATAAAAAATCAACCATAAACCTCATAGAAACAATCTTAGGGACAAAGTCCAAAGCACGAATAAACAAAAAGAAAACAAACGTACGTGAAGCGAGAGGGGACGAAGAAAACGTTCAAAGATTAAAAGGGTACACCGTTGACTGCAACAAAGCGGGTATTACCCATCGAACACTTGCCCTCCGCACCACTCCGACAAAAAAAAATGAAGCTTCTTAGAATGCATAGATGAGTAAAATGTTAAAAACAACCATCGAATCAAAACCGCACCACAAACCAAGATTAACCGTAGATTAGTGTTGACCAAAATAAGATTTGGTTCAAGATCGATTGTACAAAATTTCAAGGTTAATCGCCTCTAATCAAATTAAAGAAATATACCAAAATTAATATTGTTATGTTCAAAAGTATTAGAAAAAAACTAAAAATCGAAAACACGTTTTTTGGACCGTTGATCAAGTTATATTACCTTACTGCAATAATCTTATCCGGTAAGAGCGAGACAAGAACCCATAGTCTTACCCGGTAAGTGAGGGCAACGGCTCTTACCATGGTAAGCGATTACTGAGTAAATTGTTGCATACAATGTCGTTTTGGTGGACTAAAATCTTACCCGGTAAGTAAATAATAGTGTTCAATTTTACCGGTAAACACTCACCGGATAAGTGTTTGATAAACGGCCCCTAAATCATTCAAGATGGGTAATGTTCTTGACTTGAATTGAGTACCAAATTGCCTCTCATGTGACTGACTTAACGGAGCTGTCTCTAACGATATTAAGGGAAGGTTGGGCTCTGAAACACAATTTATTGACCACCAATATATTTTTATGATTTCGAGGGACAGAAATCAAAAATCAAAAATCAAAAATGCTTAAAATGAAATGAAAAATAATTCAATTTTAACAAGAAAAAAGATATTGTAAATTTCATGATTCACGATAGACTCAAAGAAAGTCAACTATGGAAACAATCAGTGCTCTAAAGTCAGCTACTTGACCAGTCTTCTCATATGCTTGGCTTCATATTATGCTTTCCATTCCTCCTATTAATACTATAATATATATATATATATATATATATATATATAGGTGAAGGTTCAAACGAAAACACCTTGATTTTATGAAAACGTTATTATACCGTTATCACATGTGATAATACATATAAGGGTATTGGGTGGTGCGAACAACATCCTTACACGTGATAGATTACGTCTCTGATTTACTATAACACGTGATAGATTATGGTATCACATCAACAACATTCTTACACGTATGATAATACACGTGAGAAGCTTAGTGGTGTACGAGCGACTTGGTCCGCAACTTATGACATGCCAAAGATCGTCTACGTCTTTCATTTAGTATTACATGTGATAAAATATATCAATTAACATCAAACAAACTAAGGGGGTGTTTGGCATTGCTTATTTAAATTGTTTATTAACTTATTCATGTATGGTACCGGTAATAGGGAGTTTATAATGTTTGGATAGAGAAAAAAAGTGAAATACTTGTATCGGTTTGACACCGGTAATAAGAAGCTTTTGATAAGTTACTCTCTTCTAACTTATTAACTTATTTCGGTATGGTACCGGTGATAATGAGTTTTTAGTGTTTAAATGAGAAAACAAAGGGCATCTCATCTATTTTACCAGCTTATCCTCGTGTGGTACCCGTAATAAGCTAATTCAAACACTTTTTATAGAACTCCGATTTGCTACTACATAAGTTGATAAGCATTTTTATAAAAGAAACATAAGTTGTTTTAAATAAGCGATCCCAAACACTAAAGGTGCTCATGGGTTGGATTGATCGGGTTGAACACATTTGAACAACCCAACCCAATGCTTGCGGTTTGGAAAAATGTTAACCCAACCCAACCCATACAGGTTGGTCGGGTTATTTGGGTTGGTCGAGTTATTCGGGTTGGTCGGGTTAATACTTTGGTATATCAAAATATTCTTCAAATCTTGACAAAATATTCTTCAAATCTTGAATATGTTATTTCTTTACTCATAATTTCTTTTTCATCATCAACCATTTGATACAACTTATCCATATTTCTTACGTATATCACATTCAGTTAATTTTCTCAATTTACATATATATGTTCACAGTTATTGAACATATATATGAATGAGTTATATAGAGATATGAACAGATTGAAAATATGTGTATATGAAAAGCATACATGATAGTGTAATTGTCTAATGTATATATTAATATAAATTTAACAATCATATTAAATCCAAGAAATAAAAGGATATCGGGTTCATCGAGTTGGGTTGGGTTCAAATAATGTTTGAAAATTTTACAACTCGATTAGACATCGGGTTACTTCGGGTTGAGTTATTTCGCGTTGGGTTGGGTTGATCGGCTTAGTCGGGTTTTTGAGAACCCCTACCAAACACCCCCTAAATAATACTTATAATATTTCATTTGAAAGTAAGATTTACAGATGAGATGTATTAATATATCTCAAATAGTAAACCAACTCTTTTCGATGATCACCAGGTCTCATCATCTTAAAAAATCAGCAAGTTGTTAAATGGTAATGAAGAATTATGACAAACGCGTTTGATTGTTCAAATGGCATAAAGTCAACACATATTTGAATTGTATAAAAGGAATTGCATACATTGTGCTCTCAACTCAACTTCAGTTTTCCATGTATAATCACCCGTCGATTTCACCCTCAGCTGATCACCATTCTCTAATGACGAGTCACAGCATCCATGGCAGTCTCCTTGAAGTCACTGGTACGTCCATTTTCTTCCTAATTTTTTAGTTTCTGTCCACTCTATATGAATCCACAAACGTTAAACATCATGAAAAATGTTGGTGACTGTAGTCGATTGATTTTGATTTGTGAAAACTCTGTTCGACTAAACTGGAACGATGATTTTCCCCCTTTTGAGTGACGTATTGTATATGCGATTGTGTTTAGATTCATGACCTAATTTCGTTTCTCCATATGGAAATTTAGTTGTTAGCTGCAATAATCTGAAAGATACGGAATGGATCTCACGGCAAGATCCTTACGTTTGTGTTGAATACGGTAGCATCAGATCTTCCACCCGTACCTGTAAAGGTCACATCTCGCATCCTCTCTGCTTGTATATATGCATACGATCTGTTGATTGTCTTATTTGTGGTTGATTAATTTTGAAATGAGAATAGATGGAGGGAAGAACCCTACGTTCCAAGAAAAATTCGTGTATAGCCTAGTTGAAGGACTAAGAGATTTGAACATTACGGTTTGGAATAGCAATACCCTCACACACGATGACTTGATCGGTAACGGAAGGTAAATTTATTCTTGTTCTTTTATCATTTTTGTGCTCGTTTTTGGTGTTCCATTATCGTTTTAATGATGCTCTGTTTCAAGCAATCTGACAAGTTTTGGTAGCAGGGTTCCATTGACAAAGGCTCTTTCTCAAGGATTTGATGATAGCAGCTGGCCATTACAGAGCAAAACTGGCAGGTTAGTGTTTTAATGCATCATTAACGATGGATTTGATGGTGATTTGGTTTAAACCGACGATTTCAAGCTTCACGCTTGCCCTCTTATTTTATATTGTTATATAATTATTTTATTTGTCCAATGCCATTGTTGTTATTATCATTATTACTAAATCGATGGTACTGATTTGGTCTACAAAATTATTCTAGATTAAATTAGGATTTGGTCTATCATGTTCATGTTTTATTAACGATTTGGTTTTTTATCCTCATTTATTACATAAAAAACAGTTTATTTTAGGTTTAGTCTTTCACATTAATTTTCGTATATCTTCTCCATTAATTAAGAATTAAGAGGGTAAATTGACTATTCTATCATTTATTTTTATTAGAAAGGTACTCATACAATGCAGCGATATACATCTTGATTTTAATATTTCATTTTATTCATTATCTCAGTTGATGTTATAGTATGGTCTTATTTGATTTTTAAAAAGTGATGTTATTTTTATTTTTGTATGAAATATAAATCTGATGATATCATATTTGACAAAAATATATCGAGATTAGTATCAGATTAACTATTTAAAATTCATATATTTTGTGTAAATTTTTAATTTAATTTTTTATTATAATTTAATTTATATTCAATAACGAAATAATTTATATTTGGTTTACTAATATAATTTTTTATAAAAATAATAATTAATTATTTTGTTAGAACTCGATAATTATCCTAATTATATTTTAGATCTTTTATATTTTAAAATGAGAAGTTTATCCGCAATTAGTTACACGAATTTAAACATGGAGCTTTAATAAGTTGTACTTATGCATAATTTACTTGTAATCTAATAAAAACAAAAAAATCCTTAAATACACCCTCACTCTCACTACCAAAAACGTTGTTTGTTGATCGTCAGAACCTTTTCTCCCTCTTATCTCTCTCAATTATTGGAACCCTCCTCCCTCCTTGTTGATACCCCATCCTCTTGCCTTAGATGGTTCTTGTTGAAACCCCATCCTTTCGCCTAAGATGAAGTGGATAATTCGTAATTTGAAATTAAATAAAAATTAATAATAGTTAGGAAATAAAAGCATAAAGAACCAATGAAACTAGGTGGGTTGGCAAATTCATTGGTAGGCTAGGATTGGATTGCAAAATTTATTCAACAAGACTTGAATTTGAAATCTTCTCTTCGATTAAAAGCATCTTCCCAGTGCTCTAAACTTTCTTTTGTTTTATTTACTCAAAGCGGTGGCACATATCTAAATCAATGTGGTGTCATCTTTAAAAATCATAAAATTTTCCATTACGTCGGGACAATGAACTTTAGATATGGATTTGAGTTCGGTGAAGAAGCATTTAATATCCGGATTACATTTCAAATCCAAGTTCTATTAAACATGATTTGGGATCGATAGGTTCGATGCAAAATAAATCCCGATCTAAGTTTGGTTCAATAGACCCGGTTTCTTGTAACTCTTTTGGTTTTGCAGTTATGATTAGGGTTTTGATCCTCTCCTCTATCTCCTGTTTCTTGATTTTGGGTTAGAATTTTTCGTTGTTCTTAGTTTTCGAGTTAGAGTTCTCCTGTTCCTGATTAAGTTATGGTGCTTGATTTAAAAACATTAGTTGTAGACAATGATTTTGGTGATAATGAATCCAATTTGTTGCTTAATTTGTTTGTATAATGTCTATAACATTTTTTTTGTTAATTTTTGAACCTGAAGAAGATGAAGATGTTTTTCTAATAATAAAATATAATTATAATTGAGAAAAATAGTTAAGTAACCGTTGTGCCATCGTAGTTAATGGACATAAAAGATGATTGTTAGTATGAGGGACCATATCCAGAAGAAATTGTATAGGGGTAGGTTTATTATGTAATAAATTGACAAATGACCAATTTCATATAACAAATCACAAACCTCAAAGATCAAATTGGTATTTTACTCATTATTATATCTTGTTTTTGTTAAACAATATTTTACACACTCTTTTCATATAACATGCAATGTCATGCATTTTGACCGGGTCCAATCTATTTCAGCTCATTAAATTGGATCAGTGTTACAAAAAATTAGCCATCAATCAGTAAATGATTTAGTAAATTGGCATATTCAACTTGATTTAATCCACTTTTAGCATATATGTCTGTTAGGGCTTTGAATTTTAGAATAATAAACTTTATCAAAAAAATTATTTGTTATTGTAGATTGGTATGATAAGAATAAATATACTTGAATGACATTATAATATTATTATTTGATAAAATATATATATGTTTAATGTTCAATTGCTGAATGAATCAACTTGGTGTCAATTTAACCAGATAAAAAAGATTTGATCTATATGATATTGACACTTAATTAGCCTGGTTGAACCCATTACTTAAGAAATTTGCTTTTAATAACCGAGTCAACATGGAAATATGAAATGTGTTTCTTTTATACAGTTGGTGTAAATTTATAGGTTTTCTAGCTAGCAAATGTAGCTTTTAGAAGCGTTTCCTTCATGTGTCGATGCCTTTTAAGCTTGTGTAATAGGATATTTTTGATCCAATCCATCATAAGATTTTTGTAATATGTTTTTGAACCGTAAATTTGAAACTTTCTAGTCAATATGAATGTGACGTTTTTTAACTCGTCGAACTCTAAAATCAAGGTCTAAAATATATTTTATCCACCAAACCCTCTATGTGAAGTATATCGGGTCTCGTTTTAAAAGTTCTGATCTCATGTCACATTGTACACATAATGGACTTGATTGCTAGACTAGCTTGAGTTCCTTCCACCCCTTTTAATGCTTGTTCTCCATGAGAGTTTATTCGAGTTCTGCTACTTATTTATTCGAATTCACTTAAAACTCAAAACTTTTACAGGCATGCCGGAGAAGTTCGCTTGATAATGCATTATTCCAATGCCAATGTAAGTTCGATTCCTGGTTCATAAATGTTAACCTCTTGTGATGGTTCACAAGAACTAAACAAACTAATTTTGTCGTTTGTTTTTATGTTTTTTGGTACAGAAACCAGCAAAAGATAATGCTCAAAAACCAGGAAAAGGTTTTGGTCCATCAGCTCCTCCTCCGTATGTAACAGGCAGTGCACCCCCGGCATATATGTACGCTGCACCACCACCGGCAGCGTCTTACCCGCCATCTCCCTACCCATCGTACCCGCAAAATTCAGGTGTTTATCCGTACCCGCCACCTCAGACTGCAGCTCCATATCCTCCTCATCCATATCCACCAAATCCAGCTCCTTATGGATCCCATTATCCCCCTGGTAATTAAACTTCCTCATCCTCATTCAATTATTTATTTCATTTCTTCTCATTTGGTTTACATGTTAGAAAACGCACATAATCGTTCTAATATGATACTTAATAGGATTTTTAAAATTTATACATCTTATATAAAAATATTACAATAAGTTACTAGCACAAACTTAGACTTAGGGCTGTTTGGTTGATTTTTCATTAAGTTTTGTATTGGGTAAAGTTGACTGTGTGGATAAATCTGTTTGTATAGATCACGAGGGTTTTTGTTTGAGAATGTTTTTTTCATAAATGGAAGGAGCATGTTTTTAACTGGGAGGGGTAGGTTTGGGAAGAACTTGGTTTTCTATATAATTAAAGCTCCCCTTAAAAAACCTACTGAATAATTATTAGTCACTTTCTACAATATGAAGCCACTACAACACACTCATTTATAGTTGAATGAATAAGTTGTGAGTTCCATTAAACCGTTAACAAACAGATATATAAGCAACCCAACTAGTATACGTTATAGATTGAACAAACTAATTAAAAAGTCATATTCTTCTATTACATTATAATAGAACTTAAGATGTAAATCGCCTTACATTACATATTACTATTTCTATAGGACAGTTAAAAAAAACACAAAGAGATGGTTCAACAAAATTGGCTTAAAAATTACTTGGAACCAACCATACGTAGTTGGTCATTATATGCGATAGCATACGCAGGGGCGGATCTAGTGCATGGTGGTAGGGGTCCTAGGCCCCCAACAAATCCACCAATTTTTAAAAGAAAAAGCTATAACAAGATTTGTTTAGTAAATTTGTCTATTGTGCGGCCTAACAAGAACAAGATAAGGGCCCCCAACTTGATATTTTGATTGTTAATTTGTCTATTTGCAGCACACACTGATATTATCGTTCGAAATATAAAATATAAATACACCTCGATAAAATAGTAAAAAGTCAACTAAAAATCGACCTGAATAAGTTATCTTTATTCGGTTAACTGAACCGTTTAATCCGAAAAAGAAAACCCAAAACCGTTTTCATCCAGATGAATTATTTGGTTTTGATTTTTTTTTTCCTACACCCCTAAGTGTGCTCCCAACTATAAAAGTTTCTAGATCCGTCACTGAACATACTACACATCTTAGTTAGAGGTTTTCATGGAAACAGTCGTTGTATCTTTTAGGAAAAATGAGTTGTCTACATACCTCATATCCTTCTAAACCTTATTTTCCTGGATATATTTGGTTTGATTAAGAAAAAGAATAACGCCAACACATGCCATCTCAACATTAACTAATTTGAAAACCACTTATTTCAATTACTAATTAGATATACTGCTCTCTTGATATAATTATAGTCGAACTCTATTATCGCAAACATAATTGGGACCTTGTCTAATTAAGTGTACCATTCTCTTGGTTTTCAGGTTCTCCATACCCTGGAATGTATCCTCCACCACCTTATTGATGCAGAATCGTTGGATCCAATGAATCATCTAATATAATCTTTTTTATTAATTAATGTTCATATATAAATTATATGATGTTTAAATTTCTGTCAAATATTATTTTTAAAAAATATATATAAAAGGATATACCACCTTGTAATCAAAGGGTAATTTCGTTATAGTTTTTGGGACTTGATGCTTGCCATTGGTATCCTTTTTGGTATCATGTCTATAAAATGTTTTTATTGTATATATATATATATAATGTTGTTGCAATTGTTGTATCTAATATATTATTATGTAAGATGGGAAACTGGCTGAAAATTAGTGTTACAATATTTATTTTATTTGTATAAAAATTATTGAATTTTTTATCAGATTTGTAAAGTCAAAGAATGTATATCATAATATCTCATCAATAGTTGATTATGTCAAAAAGTTAACATTAGTTAAATCCAACCCGACGTGATTTAAGGTCAACAATGAATCCAAAGATCTTAACTTGTCTCCAATAATTCATTTGTCTCCAATAATTCATTTGAATTGAATTGGAATAAGCTTGCTGAACCTTATTCCACCTCTAAGGCATTTGAACTTATCGACTCCGTATGCATGCCGACTTCACAATTCATAATCATATAAACCCTCCACTTGAAATTATCGTGCTCGAATATCATTTGACCCACTTTAATTTAATTATTAAATCACTTTATCAAATTAAAAGATTAAAACAGAATTATATTGGTTAGTAAAAATAGAGTTTAAAAGTAATATATTGATTAAAACATAATTAAATTAATTAATTATATTCCTATTAATAACAAATTAATTTACTAATTACACAAGTCAATTAATTAAACTTAGAAAAAAGAATCTTGGGCTCCTTCTATGGGTCCAACCAAAAAAGGTCAACAGGACCCTGAAATGCTTTCCATATCACCCAACCCAACTAGGGATTCAGCCCAGACCCAGCCTGGGCCCAGTGAACCAAGCACAAACACGACCAGGGGAACCAAGCTTCCGGTCTGCTCCACCAACCCCCCGACCGCACTCAAGCCCCCCCACCCGACCGACACTATCTGCTAGCTTATAAGCTACTTATTTTTTGAGTACACATCACTAACTTATAAATTAATTTATTGACATTTTTCCAATTACTTTACCATTAAATATAAATAAATATTAATTATTCATAAATATTAATGTATAGGTAACTAAAATTAATTACTTTTAATATACATTA
>NC_037529.1:63360957-63362630 GCF_001531365.2 Cynara cardunculus var. scolymus
ATATTGTATTATCTATTTTTTCTTTACTATCTTGTTCATATAAATTAATAAATTATATTATTAGAAATTTATTTGAATTATATTATGAAATATTTGTAATCGACTATTTTTCAAGATGCCATTTTTGGTCATTTTATATGTATATAAGCTAGTTTTTGTCAAATATAATTTGTTCATCAGCTCGCTTATCAGCTAACAGTTAACTAATCGGCTAGTTCGTCAAATATAGTCAAATTCTTTTGATAGATTTCAATTCCATCAAATCCATTCTATGAACCAATCACCATGAACCCTTCTTCGTCTTTTGATTGCTCTCCCGTCTCTAGCTCGTTTCTCCAATTTCTAGGGAGCTTTTCTTCATGTCTCGATGGTGAAACTGATGATGTAAATCTCACTCTAAATAAGCCGAAACAGTAATTTTATTCACGTCAAGAAAAATACATTGTCTAAATCTAAAATAAAAAATTAACTTAAAAATACATTACTATTAATATATTTAAACCTCATTTAAATTATATAATTGTTAAATGTATAGATCAATGCGTAATTAATTAATGTTACAATTATATAATTAAAATAAGAAAGAAGGTGAGATGAAGCTTAATTGTGACGTGTGGCAAAGATTCTTTAGTGACGTAATCAATGAATGAGTAAATTACAATTCTAGTCCCTGTGCTATGTTGGTTGTCATTACTACGGTCCCTCAAACACGTTTATTACTAGGCATGGGAATGTGGGCGGAGCCCCATCCCCAATTACTTATCTCTATGACTCTATCCTCATCCCGTTTGAAGAATATAATCACATCCTTATTCTCAATGGAGAACGGGGATCCTCAACGGGGAAACGGGGTTTTTTTTTTCCGTTTGTGTAAGTTATTTTAAATTAAATATGTGAAAGATCATACATGATTAAATCTCAAACATTTTCAACAAACTAAAGCCAAAATGAATTTAAATTAATACAAAAAAACTACAACATCATATAAGAACTAATAACCTAAAACCAAAAAAAAAATTCAATTTAATAAAAAAAAACTTAAAGTTACATGTACCAAAAGATATTACGTAATATAAAACCATATTGAGTAATATACAAAATTTATCGAGTAATCGTATTTTGATTTGACATCCAAAATATTACATATTAACATCCAAAAGCTAACAATTTTAAATTATAAACGTAGTTATGAAATAGGAAATTATGAATTACCGTTTTAGTTGAAATAAATAATATACATACATACACACACACACACACACACACACACATATATATATATATATATATATATAATTTATTAATTAATATATATAACGGGTACGGGACGAGGAGTACGATACTCATCCCCGTCCCCGGTTTGAAACAAACGGGGATTTCCGTCCCCGTCCCCAATTTAGCAGGGAATCCCCATCCCCAACGGGGACGGGTGGACTGGGTTCCCCGATGGGTCGAGGCCCATTCCCATGCCTATTTATTACACTGTTGGTTTCTGTGGTATGCAAAAACGTACACTTCGAGTCCCTCCCCCTCAAACAAACTTTGTTACCCAGTTAAATCAAGGAACATTTTTGTCTTTTCGTATTTTTTTATATTATATTATTTGTAATATACTTTATATATATATATATATATATATATATATATATATATATATATATATATATATATAT
>NC_037529.1:63362935-63386143 GCF_001531365.2 Cynara cardunculus var. scolymus
ATTAAAGAAACCAAAAAATTGTAGCATATAATAAGAGAGAAATAATTTAGTAGATAATAAAGGCCCAAAAATATATCAACTAATTACATTGGAGAAGAAAATAAAAAAAATTACTTGGTCATTCATTATATGCTATTGTTTATTGCCCATCTAATTTTTTTTATCTCCAACAAGGTCTAATGATATTGGCTATTGCTATCTCTATATGCTTGACTATTTTCGTGCTTCAACAATTCAACGTTAAGATCATGTGCTTGCTATTGCTATATATTTTTGTTAGATCGTTTTATCAATTTATATTTTTATTGACTATTGCTATTTGGTTATGTTGTTCTAATTGTTTTTGTTGACTATTGTTATCTATTTTTGTTTCTACATAAAATATTTTACTTTTTTTTTTTTGACAATTAATCTATTGTTATTATGATTTATGACGTGTTTCATGGTTTTGTGATTAATCAATAAAAAATTTCTACTAGATGTATTTAGTAATGTCTTTTATATATGTCATKTTCCATAAACTTTTAATATTAACATCTTATTTTAGTTGAGCAAAAAAARAAGAAAAATAGAATTTAAATATTTTCATCAATTGTTTGACTTATGTATCTTTCATTGGGATTCCACCACACCACATGATTCTATTTAAGTGCTCAAACAATCATTTGTTGAGCTTGCATATTATATTTTTAATTCATTATTTATTTTTACTAGATCTCAATGTATCATCTTTTCTTTCATATTCTTATCGATTTTCATTTGTCTACTTGTCTATAATACTTTGATAATCTTCTTTATTATTAATCTCTCATTGACCTCACGATTATTTCATTAACACGAATTCTCTTTTTATATTAAAATAACACATATTTCTTGTTATAAAGTAAAAAAATTCTTACTTTTTATAAAAAATTATCAACCATAGTTTATATACTCTTGGTTTAAAATTACATAATAAGAAGTACGTAAATTTAAGTACACTTTTATATATCTATAATAAAGATAAATAAGATTTCTTTACTCAGTAAATTATTAGCATTTCTTGTACTCAATTTTATACTAATGAAAAACATCTATTTTTTTTTTGTATTTATCGAAGGTCACTACAAGAAAAGTGAGCTTTGACGATGCGCCTTTTAGCGATGACATGTGTCACAAGTTATAGCGACGACATGCTTTTGTTATATACTATTTCTAATGATAAACGGACTTTTAGCGACAACAAAAGTCGTTGTTAAAAGCCTTGTTTCTTGCAGTGGGGCCCCTGTTTTTGTTCGCCCAGGGCCTAAAAAATGTCAGGAACCGGCCTGCGTTCTGTCTCTCCCTCTCTTTCTCTCTCCATATTTGTTCTCTTACACACACATAAACCCATGGTCGTCTTCTCACCAACCATCTTCTCCCCCATGTTACCCTTCGGCCCCTCCGCTGACACCCTCCAACGAGCTGAATCCCTTTTTTGGGTGAATTGAACCATATTCAGCCCGTTTTGCAATCCCTCCAGAACCCACCAACGACTTGAACCTTTTCCCCCTCCTCCATCCTTTCCCCCTTTTCCCTTCCCCGACTCGGTGACACCCTATACCAATCCCATACAGAAACCCTGACCTCTTTTTCCACTTATATTATTCTCTGTCAACATTCTTCTTTGACACTAGACCGTTACCAACGGCCAACAATGTTAAACTCAAAAAACTAAAACCCTATGTTCACATCAAAGACTCAAAAAGTAAAAAAGAAAAAGAAAAAACTCAAATCCAATGAAACCGATCCGTTTCTTGACAAAAGATGAGGGACTGCATAAATTGTCGGATGTGTTGAAGACCAAAGGGGTAAAAATGGTCACAATGAAGTAATTTCATCTACAAAAGAAACTTAAAATCTAACGTTTGAAGTTCATCTGCAACCCTGATCATAAAAGCTACCAGATTGAACCTGGTTTTTTTACATTTCTTGACTTTGTGTTTAAATGAACTTAATAATTTCAATGTTAAGGTTTTGATTTTGTTTTAGTAGTTGGGTTTGATAATGGTTGGGGTGGTACAGGATGGCGATCACCGGTAAAAGAAGACGGAAAATTGGTCACTGGAGAAGGAAGGGAGCGACAAATACCACCGAAAAAAGACAAGTTTTTCTATAGTTTTGTACGTTATATACGATGTTAACATTTATTTATCATATAATAATAATAACAATCATAATAAAATAATTGTAAAAGGCATAAAGTAAAAAAGAAAAAGAAAAAGGATCTTTATACTTAACTGGACTAACAAAATCCGTTAGGATGAGGGATTTGGAGCGTACGTTATTGCATACCATAGATATCAGGAGTATAAATAAACACGTTGTAGGGACCTTAGTCGGATAAACCTCAAACCATAGGGACCAAAAATGTCATTTACATTTAATGATTGTAAGCCATATTTAAATCGACATTTATTGGTACGATACATGTTTCACAATGCACACCACAAATTAAGCGTCGATGTCTCCTCCCTTCTCATTTCCCACTCCAAAGTTGTTGGCTTTTTGCTATTTATTTTTAAAAAATGTTGTATTTTTTTAATCAATTATTTTAAAGTATATATTATATGATCACATGATGATTTTAATTTACATACGACTTGTTTTTTATTTAAATATGTGTATTTAAATTAATTATTATGAACGACAAATGTAAAGGGATTAAAGTTAAAGATGATTAGAGTTTCTTTGGTTGGTTTTTTTTAATTAAGTCATGTATGAATAAAGTTGTTTGTATAAATTGGAGAATTTTTTGTTTGGGAACTTTTTTTTTTCATAAATAGAATAACCATGTTTTGTTAATTGGGGATGATAGGTTTGGAAAAAACTTAGGGGCCGTTTACCGAATGCTTACTCGGGTAAACACTTATCAAGTGACGTTACCTTATCAGATGAATATGGTAAGAACTAAGAATCTTACTCGATAAGAGCAAACAAGGACCGAAAGTCTTAACCCGGTAAGTGAGAGTGACAACTTTTACCACGGTTAGTGTTTACCGGGTAAATTGTTGCATACAATGCTGTTTTCGTGGACTAAAATCTTATCTGGTAAGTAAGCGATGGTGTTGAATTTCACAGATAAGTGCTTACCGGGTAAGTAATTAGGTAAACGGCCTCTTAGTTTCAACACAAATCCCTTAGAAGCTTGATGAATAGTTAAGCCACTTTTTTATGTCATTAAACCACTTTCCATATCATTAAACCGCTATCAAATAGTCATGTATATCTTATTAAATAAGCTGTGAGTCTTATTAAGCTGTTAACAAACAAGCCTTTAGGTCCTGTTTGATTTGTAGGATTTGATAAGATTTGGAGGGATTTGAAAATTGAGTCTCATTCTAATCCATGTTTGGTTTGAAAGATTTTATGGATTTGGAATCCCGAAATTTCGTTGAAATCCCACGAACATATAATTTTGAAATCCTACAGGATTGATTTGTATTTCAATTGATTTCGTAAGATTTGTATATCCCAATGTTTTAAAATATGTTAAAAACATTTGTTTGTAATAATCATTTAATAAAAAAGTAATTTAATTATTTTTATAATCATTTATAATTTGTTATTGTAAATTATTTATAAAAAAATGAAATTCAGTTTCATTCCAAATCCTACAAACCAAACACACCAATGATTCAAAATTCTTCCAAACCCATATCTCTTGAATTCCTTATGATTTAACGGAATCCAAATATCTTAAAACCGTTCCATCAAATCAAAACCCCTTTAATTGATTTTAAAATAATTGTTTCTTAGGGGTCGTTTACCTAAATGCTTACCCGGTAAGCGCTTACAGTTAAAAATCAACACTATAATTTATTTTATCGGGTAAGATTGTAGTACATCAAAATGTATCTTATGCAACAATTTACCTGGTAAGCATTTACTCGGGTAAGAGTCGCCATCATCACTTACCGGGTAAGACTCTCCATTCTTATCATCGCTTTTACCAGGTAAGATTCTTTCCCCTTACCATGTTCATCTGGTAAGAAAAATTGCCCAATAAGTACTTACTGGATAAACGTTTAGTAAACAACCCCTTATCTAACTAAAAGATTATCCAATAATACTTTTGTGACTTCATATATATTACAATAAATCACATGCATTAAAAATCTTTTGTAATTTTGTTGAGTTTCTTTTAAAAATGTTATAATAATATAATATTTATTTTACATATTTTAATTTTTTAATTAATTATTTTATGTTGTTGAGGTGTAGAACTTTTGACATGCAATTTAGTTATTAACCTATATTTGCGATTTGGTTCTTGAACTCTACATGCATTACTTATTCCCAAATAAAATACCAACGATTTATGTGAAATTGATAAATATTTGTACGGTTTTACTTTATTTTAATTTAAAGAAAGTATTGTACGAGTTGTTATAAAAATTTCTAAAAAATTAAAGCATTTACTACTCTTGTACTCAATTTTATTTCTTAAGAAACATTAATTTTGTAAAAGTTAACATGACTTAAATTCGAAGTGTATATATGTGTGTATAATTTATGATATATATATATATATATGTGTATGTATATATGTATGAATGTATGTATGTATGTATGTGACATGTGTAAGGAGTTTCAAATACAAGGGTTGAGTTCCGATAAGAAGAAAAGTTAAGGTGAGAAGTGTAAAAAGAAAAGTTAAGGTGAGAGGTGTAAGAAGAAATTCCCGCCCTTATATGGATATTAAGATGAGATGCACAAGATCAATCCCATATCAGAAACGATTTATGGATGAGTTTGAGATTAAAGATGATCAGGGTCCAGATCCATTCTTATACTTTTCACTTTAACTTTCTTTCTCACAAGATCATTTGCCCGAATACAAACCATATCATTTATATAAATCATACTCGATTTCAATCGTCTATCTAGTCTAATTAATGTGATTTTATAAATATCTTGATTGTTTTTTTTAATATAGAGAGTTAATCATAATTAATGAATTCTAATCATATTCTACAAATATTCAGGAAATAATAAATGAATACTTATTATTTCTATTAATATTTCAATTGATTATTTATGTGATTTGTATAAATAAATAAATAAAAAATAATTCCCGCCTATCATAAACAATTGAAGTGTTGTTGGGATGTTGAATCGTGTGGTTTTGATTATTAAAATGCAAATCCAATCTATGATTTGGATCTCAATAATATCATTAACTCACTTTATACGGGTTTTTTTTACATCAATTTGTTGTTATCATCATCAAATCATTATTTAATGCTAAACTTATATATAATTATTCGTATTTCATACAATTTAATTTATGTTGTATATTATTTTCTTAAAATATAGATTTTATTTATCCATGTAATTAAGGGACTGTTTGTCAAACGCTTACCCGAACAAGCGCTTACCAAGTAACATTACCTCATCGCATGAATATGATAAAGACCAAAAATCTTATCCGGTAAGAACGAGACAAGGACCAAGAGTCTTACCCGGTAAGTGAGGGCGACAACTCTTACCACGGTAAGCACTTACCGGGTAAATGGTTGCATACGATGTCGTTTTGGTGGACTAAAATCTTACACGGTAAGTAAATAATAGTGTTAAAATTTACCCGTGAGCACTTACCGGGTAAGTGTTTGGTAAACGACCCTTAAGTCATGTTGGCCGGTTGGGTAAGGTTTTTGTTTTCTATCTTTCTCTCTCTCTCTCTCTCTCTCTCTCAAAAGAAACTTGACAATTTATCGGAACTATTTGATCTATTTTAAACTACTAAATGATATTAAATTAGAAAGTTATTAACTTTAGTAATTTGAATTAAAAAAATCAAATAAGGGGCATTATGGGTATTTATATATCTCCTCTCTCCTCCCTCTTCTCTCTCTCTCATCTCCTTCTTCCTATCCAACCCGTTTGAACATCTCCAACCCTATTTTTGTGAACACAGTATACACAAAACACATTGTGCACAGTGTGAACCAATTTATGTACAACCCCATGGTTATAAAAATAGTGAACACAGTGTGCACACCATTCAGATTCATGAGAATACCATTCATTCACAAGACCTGGATTCACCGGTGGTGTGCTCACTTTGTGATCACATTGCACACTTTGGGAACAAAATAATTATGAATACCTATTGCACTATATTGAAATTAAGGAAATGAGTAATGAAAAAGAACCATAATTAACCCAACATTCAACATCGATAAACCCAACCTAAAATCAAAATCAAAATTCTAACCTAAAACTAAAATAAAAAACCATAACCTAAAATCAGAATCAGAAACCCTAACAAAAACAAAAATCAACATCAACTCTATACACACACACACACACACACATACACATATATATATATATATATATATATGACAAAATATTCAACCAATGAAAAACAAAAAAACAAACTACAGAAGGGAGGAGAAGTAGAAGTTGCTTGTGGTGGTGGTTTGGACATGGAGATCGGAGAAGATGAACATGAGAGGTGTGGTCGTCGGATCTTGGTTGCTGGATGAAGGCGGCAATAAGGGAGAAAATGTTGGCCAGTTCTAAGAGCGTGACTACATGGAGAGACAATGACAAATACATTGGTATTATGGTAAACACATCTGTGTGTGGTCGGTGGATCTTCATCTTTGGGTCTCCGTCACCAGATTCTTAGGGGCCGTTTACCAATTTTTTTGGTTAAGTGCTGATTCAGGTAAGAGGTCTGACTGTGGTAAGATGTGAGTAAGTGTAGATTGTATTTTCTTGTTTACCAAACATTTTGTACTAAGTGTTGATTGAGTAAAAAAGACCATTATATCCCTCTTTCTGGAGTAAGTGTTGATTGAAAATTATTGTTTACCGTATGTATTGTATTAAGTGCTAACATAAAATATTATTTATCAAATTCTATTTAAGCCCAATTATATTTGGATAAGATTAAAAAAGCAGCCCATATTAACCCATATACATTAAAACCCAATTATATTTCTCAAAAACTTGAATCGTACATGGCCACCCCTGATTCAAAAACCATAGTTCTCTTTGCCCAAAACCCTAGTTCCTGATTCTCTCTGCCACCCCCAACCCACAGACCGCCGCTCGCCCTCTCATCACCATCCAACACCTTGAATCGGACATGGCCACCGACGATGTCGACATTCCTCTTCCCCGCCTATTTCTCTTTGCCCAAAACGCTAGTTCCCTTGATTCTCTCTGCCACCTCTGACCCACAGACCGCCGCTCGCCCTCTCGTCACCGTCCAACACCTTGTATCGGACATGGCCACCGCCGGCTTTCCTCTTCCCCACCTAATTCTCTTTACCCAAAACCCTACTTCCCCCGATTCTCTCTGCCACCCCCGACCCACAGAAATGGCCGTCGCTCGCCCTCTCGTCGTCGTCCAACACCTTGAATCGGACATGGCCACTGGCGTTCCTCTTCCCCACGTCATGAAATAAGGAGTACATTCCTCTTCCCCCACCGATTTAGGGTTTTAGATGGAGAGGGTAGATAAGAAATAAATCCCTCTTACCACGGTAAGATTCATTTTTTTTGCTGACTCCGGTAAGAGGACGGTCAGAGGCATGAAATCTGATTGCTGATTTTGCTGTTAAGTAAACATTTTTACCTCTTATCTAGGTAAGCATCTCTTAACAGGTAAGAGGCGGTACAAGATTAGTAAACATGGCCTTAGTCGTTGGATTTGAGATTGAGGTGTGGTCATGTCTTGAAGAAAAAGAAGGGATACAATTTAGAGTTTTCAAGTTAGGAGATAGAGGATAATATTAAATACAATAAATGTCTTTTACAAAATTACAAAAAAAACACATCTACCGTTAATTAAATCATTAAACAATTAATTTAAAATAAGTGGCTTATATTGGACCTCATGGATCTCACAATTTGTGAAATTCTCAAATGATTAAGCTCATATATATATATATATATATTTCGAATTCAATATGAGTTGTGTATGCGACATGAGAAATCATGTACATGATGATAATTTATCTAAATAACTGGCTGATAAAATGCAATATGTTGTTTTTGAAATGATTTATGAGATGTGTTATGAAAATTTCTAAAGGTAGTATTATTATAAGCCCATGGGTTATTTTGTAAAGAGTTCTATACTTTGGAGGACCAATGATTTATTGATAGACTGTCTAAATGTCATTAAATGTATCAAGATGAGTGTGATCTAGATTCAAAGTCTTATTATAAATGTGCAGAATTGGGTCAAGGTACAAACTCCTGTGGATTTACGAGGTTTTGTTATCACTGTAATTATGTGGATCATCTCAAACTAGAATGTCCTCAATTGGGGATCAGAGAATGAATTATGTTAAGAGTGATTAGGGAAGTCGTGTAGAAGCTAGGAAGCCCAATCAATTCAAATCAAAGGGGCGAGCATTTCAGATGATTACGATAGAGACACAAGAGATATCAGATATGGTGACAAGTATATTTTGATAAACCCTGTATATGCTAGAGCGTTGTTTGATTATGATGTCAGTAATTCATATGTTTTTCCTTCATTTATTGGGTGTTATAATACAAAACTTAAGTCATTGGATTATGCTTTGTTGGTAGAAACTGCTAAAGATAATCAGGTTCAATTAGTGAAGTGTTTTGATGAATGTAATATAGATGTGCATGGGTATGTGGTACCAATTCAGTCTTTCCCTATAACTCTGAAAGAATTTGATATTATAGTTGGGATGTATTGATTAGCAAGAAATCAGGTCAGTGTTTTTAGTGATAAAAAGATGATTCATATTGATTTAACGGTTGGGGGCAGTTGCAATATATGGCGAGGCAGACCAATTTGATTTCTATGTTAAAAGCTCGAAAATGTGTAGAAAGGGTGACATAATTTCTTAGCATGTGTGATTGATGCAAAGAAAGAAAAGGGTAAAATTGAAAGTTTACTGGTAGTCAATGATTTTCTCAGAGGTCTTTTCAGATGATTTGACTGGTATTAAATGGACATATCGATTGAATTCTGAATTCATTTGATACGAAAGGCCGCACTGGTAGTTTGTGCATCATCTTCATTAGCTCTATCACAAATGATGTTTCAATTGGAAGATTTATTCGACAAAAGTTTAATCAGACACAATACTCTGTAGGGTGCACTAGTTTTGTTTGTAAAGAAGAAAGATGGGTTGATGAAAATGTGTATTAATTATGAAAAACTCAGTGAGCTAACTTTAAGAATCAAAGACTGCGTTTCATACAATGTATGGGTATTACGAGTTTTTAATGATATTTTTTAGGTTGACCAACGCATCGACCACATTTAATGGATATGATGGACCAGGAAATGGTATTAAAGTCGATCCAGTTAAAATTACAACAATTTAAAAGTGGGAACCACCAAGAAGACCGACTAAAGTGTGAAGTTTTGTGAGATTGGTTGGTTATTATCGTAAGTTCATATAGAATCTCTCGTATAGCGACGTCTCTAACGTTGTTAACAAAGAAGAATATGAAGATTGAATAGAAATAAGCACAAGCCGGGGCCTCTCGAACGTTGAAAGAAAGATTGTATAGTGCATCGATTCTATTGTTACCTAATGATTTAGAAGGTTTTACGGTTTATAGTGATGCTTCAAAAGTTGAGTCTAGATTGTGTTGATGCAGAGAAGGAAAGTTATTTCTTATGTTTCACGTTAATTGAAAGATCATGAAAAACCATACCCCACACATGATACGGAACTAGCGGTCGTTGTATTTGCTTTGAAATGGAGACGCTATCTGTACGGTACTCAATGTCAAATTTTTATTGATCATAAAAGTTTTTACATTTGTTTAATCAACTAGAACTGAATGTGAGACAAAGACGGTGGTAAAAGACGGTGAACGATTTCGACTATGAGATTATGCATCAACCGGGGAAAACGAATGTGGTAACCGATGTTGTGGGTTGAAAAGAGAAGAGTGGAAGTTGAGGGTTGAAAAGAAAAGAGTGGAATGATCAAAGTGTTACCATTACAAGTTGAAATTTTATTGAATATCTTCGAAGAGTTAAGGAAGTGTCAATTATAGCTTTGATAGAACAAAACGTGAAACTGGAATGACTCGTTGATATGACATCCGTTTTAGTGAAAGACAACCATGGATTAATGTGTTATGAAAGTATAGCGTGGTTATCTTGTCTCTATGTCATCTATGAAAGAGGCTTACAAGTCTCATTATTGAATTCATTCGGATACTCATATGATGTATAGACATCTGTTTCAATTATTTTGGTGGCCGGTATGAAGAGGGTTGTCACACAGTATATGGAACGGGTTTTTTTTGACTTGTTTGCAAGTTAATGTGGAATATAAACAACCTTACAATAATTTATGACCGTTAGATATTCCAGTTTAGAAATGGGATCACGTTGTGATAGAATTTGTGACGAAGTTACCGAGAATGCCAAGAGGATGAAAAATAAAGAAATTGGTTTAGTAAATGCTCATGGGTGTTATCACAAGTATCAAGAGGCTATATGGTAACCGAAATGAGAGATGAGGTCTAAATACCCTGGTTTATTCAAGTGATTGAATTTCGGGATGAAATTCCATTAAGGGGGAGATGTTGTAATACCCTTGGTTTATTCTATGAGAATGCTTTTATGTTTCCTTTATTATGAGAGGTTTAATGTGAAAATTATGGTGCAAATTGTCGTCCTACATTATCAGTATTCAATATTTGTTGTGAGTTCTTAACTATCACAACAATTTTAAAAGTAGGGTGTAACAATGTGGTATCAACTCATTTTTAATGAGAAATACGTTACGATTTAGTGTAAGCTTAGATACTAAAATTTGGAATTTATGACTATATAGTATTTTTAGTAAGATTTGATGATCAGTTAGTGACTTCATTTATTTCCTTTTTGTAGGAAGATGGTCTTCAAGATACTTACACATAGGGCTTCACGAGGAGGTAGCGGTACAATGTAGCGAGCATCAGCAGGGGGTGAGGTGCATGTTAGGGGTGCACAAAAACCCAACCAATCCAACCAACCCAAAGCCACTCTATACCTAATCAAGTTGTAAAATTTTCAAACTATAGGTATTTGGTTGGAATTGAGTTAGGGTTATTTGAATCCAACCCAACCCGATGAATCTGATACCCTTATATTCCTTCGATTTAATATGATTGTTAAGTTTCTTGTTAAGATATACGTTAGATTACTGAAGCATCACCACCTTCATATGCATAGACTTTAAGGTTCTTTTCCATCTCTATATAATGCATGCATTGGTTTCAGTTTGTATATATCTTTAGTACATGTGATCATTTATATGTAAATTAAGAAAAATAGTTGAATATGATCTACTTATGAAGGAATATAGATAAGCTGTACCAACTAATTGATGATGAATAAATGAAATATGAGTTGAGAAAACACCATTCAAAGTAAGAAATATACAATAATATTTTGATCTACCAAAGTTTCAGTTAAACCAACCAACTAACCTAACCCGCACGACTTGATCTGGGTTGAGTTGGATTGAGATTTTTCAAACCGTATACATTAGGTTAGATTATTCAAATGCCTTCAACCTGATCAACCAACACGTATCCACCCCTTGTGCACGTTGTAGCGAGTAATTCCAATACCTCTACCATTTAACACTCTTTCCAACCAAGTACCCCTTCAAGGTTTATAAGTTGCACCATAGCTCATACAGGATGATTGACTTGTTTCCTCTAGGCTATCTGAACTGCCAAGCTGCTTAATTACGACCACACTAGCCTTAAGCTTGGCTCATAGTCAAACAGATTGATTTAGCTCAACTCAAATGGTCAAGATGTGCAATAAATCATCTTGTCTTGTTTATATCTTTGTACATAATCATTATAATGACAAATATTAAGGCCTCCCACAAATAGGAATGAGATAAAAAAAATGGTTAGACAAAGAGGACTTTGCCTAGCTACTTTAGTTGTGTATGTTTTTGGTTATTGGAAAAAGGAAGAAATGAAACGTCACTTTCATGGGGTCCAGTTACATCGATGTGTAGGTTTTTTTTCCCATCTACAGAAAACGCTCACCTAAACATCACTACACATGACTTCTGCTTTTATAAAATCTAAGAAACCATATTTAATAGACAACGTTTACAGCTAATATGAGTAAATTTTGTATGTATACGACCTTTTTCAGTAATCCTATAACAAGTAGCAGATCTTTCATGTTAAATTCATATAAGTCAATTCTTCCGTATCTGTCGAGCACAAAACGATAGGAAGTAAATACTCGATTTCTTAGAAATTGTTCATATGCAAAAATCAACCCTTTTGATCATGTAATCATCTTGTAATTTTTTTTTATTAACCTGGATATCCGMCCCGCTATGCGAGCCGACTAATTCCAGAGCGACCACCTGCTTTGCAGATAGTCCGGAGTCATCGCATTTGAACCTCCGTGGCCACAAGGGGATTTTTTTTGTTTCTCATTGGATTTGAAATTGGAACCTACTGATACTTTTGACCTTTGTAGTCAAGCTTAAACCAATCAGACACTACCCTTGTGGTTCATCTTGTAAATTTATTATTAGTGGGATTTATTGAATTTACACCTTGTAATATAAAAAAATATTTAATTTCTTTTATACTTTCCAAATTTATAGAAAATACCAAATGGAAAAAAACAAAAAACTGGAAAAGAAAATTAAGTTTCTTTTATAAAAATATATTCCAAATTTAAAAAGACGCCAAAAGCAAAAAAATGCAAAAAGAAAAAGAGGAAAAGGAATTACTTATCAAAATTTTAACGTATTTATTGATTTTATTTTATATTATGTAATTTTAGATTTAAAGTAATTCATGAGATTAACTAAAAATGAAAACAATAAAATTCATATTAATAAATGTTTTCTGAAATTTTAAGTGGTAAACGTATCACTTAATACCTCTTAATTTAAATCCACCATCTATCAAATGGTTCATATTTTGAGGGTTGGAAGAGATTTGTTAGCAAAAACTATTTATCTTTTATATTTTTGTAAAAAAATATTTATCTTTTATATTTTTGCACTAGCTTGACCGTTTCAGATTTCAGACTTCAGACGTAAAAACAAACAATCTTACTGATCCAGATTTCAGACTTCAGGCCCACCTTTTATAAATCAGAAATGAAATCAGATTTCAGACTTCAGCACTTCTTAAAAAACAAACACCATCTTCGTCTTTATTTATTTTATATTAAGAGTGAATCAGAACCAACAATTATTATACAGATTTTCTAAACAATTTCGAGACAACTACATGTTAAAATTCGTTTATATAGTTGTCAATTTTGATTTATTGAACTTCTTTGACAAAACATGAAAGTGTGACAATCTTGAGAATTAATAAATTATTTGCTATTTTATATGATTTTTTTTAATCTAAGATTAAGATTTAAAATATCAATTAACATATATCAGGTTTATAATGTGTGTGTTCCACATATATTTGTTTCACAATATAAACATTCTTAGTCTGTTTATGAAACAAAAGTTACATGTACAAAGTTTCATAATGTGAACCGCATACATATAAAGTAAACATATTGTGAAACAAATATATGTTAATTAATACATTAAATAGTAACCATAAATGAGAAAAAGATTATGTAAAACAATACATTAAGATAAAAGTTCTCACTGTTATCATAATATAACATATTTATGTTATAGTTTTTAAATATTTTTTCTTCATATTTAACAAAAATTCTTAAAAATAGCAATTAAATTTCTTTTTCAATAAAAAATGTGAACTTTTTACACAATGCAATTCACGTAATAGTTAATCAAATTACAATGTATTAGTTTTTTTTTAAGATTTTATAATTATGTGAGATCTATAAAATTTAATTTAGATCACATAAAAATTAATTAAAAATATAATATAATTTAATTTAATTTAAAAAATTCTTATCTCCCATCTTTTCTTTATACCATACACGTACACACATTATTAAATATGCATATAAGACGACATTAGACACTTTTAGAAATATTGTTACAATTTGTGAACGTAATTCAAATTAACGATATTTGATATAACTTGTGAATATGTTGTGAGCACCAACTACAACGAAACTATATCTAAACCATCACTTGTGAACACATTACGAACAATCTAATACAGAATTCCTTAAGATTGTTTTTGTTGTATTCACGTTGTGTACGTATTTAATTATGTATGTGTATGCATGTATCATACAGGATAGAAGAGACACGTTTATAGAATTTGAATTTTTCCTAAAAATTATATTTCTTATGAATGTCACAGATCTTACAAATTGTTGAGTTCTTAAATAATTAAACCCTTGCATTATATATATATATATAAAAGAGGGAGAGGGAGATAACAAAATAAAAAATAATGGTTTTACAAAAAAAAAAGAATTTTTTTTTCATATAATTAATAATTTTATAACAAAACATGAAGTAATACAAATAATAAGATTACGAAAATATATAAATAAATTATATTTTTTATGTTAATTCAAAATAAATAATAAAATTTTGGTCTCTACGATCTCACGCACTAGCAACTCTTGTTCCTCTTCTAAATTAATTATAGTTTTAGTCATTATGGTTGCCACTTTGTTTCACTTCTAGTCCCTCTGATTAACTCCAGCTAAAAATTCCGGTAAATCAAGGGTATCATTCATATATATATATATACTTGGGATCATGTGAGACCAAGGGTTTTTCATGAGATCCGTAAGACCAATTCTCAACCATTGGATTTGATCTACAATCTGAACATTCATAATCACAAAATTGCCACGAAACTTCTCAATAATTACAAAATTACCACCGTACAACTTTAGACTATTAGATCATTAGCTTATAACGTTGATGAATGAATATAAATTGGTCTTACGGGTCTCACGAAAAACCATTGGTCTCACGTGAACCCAACCCTATATATATATATATATATATATATAGAGAGAGAGAGAGAGAGAGAGAGATAAAAAAATAAAAAATAATGGTTTTACAGAAAAAGAATTTTATTTGTTTCATATAATTAATAATTTTATAACAAAACATGAAGTAATACAAATAATAAGATTACGAAATTATATAAATAAATTATATTTTTTATGTAAATTCAAAATAAATAATAAAATTTTGGTCCCTATGATTGCCATACACTAGCAATTTTCGTCCCTATTCTAAATTAATTATAGTTTTGGTCATTATGACTATCACTTTGTTTCACTTCTAGTCCCTCTGATTAACTCCAGTTAAAAAATTCCCCTAAATCAATGGTATTTTAGTCTTTTTTGTATTTTTTTTTTCTATTTAAAAATATTTTTTTTACTCTTCTTGTCTTTTATCATTAATGAACCCCATCGCTTACACCTAATCCCAACCCTTTCAGCTTCCCCCCACCCTCCGTTCGAAAACCCAATTACAGAAAAGGAATCATTGATCTCAAATCAAACAATCCACCATTGTTGATCATGAATAATAAAACATAACAGAAGGCTTGAGAGATGCAATTATGTTTCTAAGGGTTAAGTTAAGGAAACGAGGTAGAAGGCGGTTGGAGATGTTGCAGGTAAGGGCACGGTGGGTGGTTCCTGCGTCGAAACGAAGAGATGCGTGTGGTTTTTCTTTTTGACGGTTTTGGTTTTAATGTTCCAAATAACCTACATAAAAAATGTTACAAAAAAGACGGGTTTGTGGACCATAAAAGAAGAGGGAAGCTTCAACCAGAGTTTTGCTCTGTACTGAAGATGGGCAGTGGCGACCTTTGTGTATGTTCCACTCCTCGGTTTTTGGTCCATCTCCGATGACTATCGATCTAGAGGAGCTGTAAGTTCAGGAAAATGTTTTTGCCCTAGAGAAAGATGGTAAATTGGTAGGGGTCGTAAGTTTTTTGTCCCATGATGAAATACTACGAAGAAAAGGTTTGGGGCAATGGCTTGGGTTTTGCCACCGAATAGGGGGTTGCCACCAGCTCAAGAATTCGATTTTGATTTTAATGATGCATGTGTTCTCGACGTTTGTATTCAAATGATCTTTGGGTTCTTTAATTTGTTTAGGATTGTGGTTTTGTTAATGGGGTCTTTGGTTTGTTAGGTTCGCTAAATAAAAATGAAACAAAGTGGCAACCACAGTGACCAAAACCGTGATCAGTACACAAGAGGGATAAGAGTTGCTAGTAGGTATCAACCAGAGGGATCAAAAGTGTAATATACTCTAAATTGGTTAAAAAACAATGAAATTGAATGGTTAAACAATATGTTGTAGACTCCTCCTATCCACCGAAAACAGTGTGTATAAATATAAAGAAAGGACAAGCGTGACACCCGCTCTGATACTATCACTTCCTTTTTTTTCCTTTCTGTTTTCTTCTGAAACCCTCTTTCTCTTTCTCTCTCTCTGTTTGATACATACATATATACATACCCCCCCCCCCCTAAACCTATACGTATAGAGAGAGAGAGAGAGAGAGAAACAGAGTAGAAGAATTCAAGGACCAATGGACGATTGTGTGAGGAGGAGGAGGATGATCACTACCCTCTCTACTTTACTCCTTTTCTCTTCACTCTAAATCAACCAACACCAACCCCAATGGCCATTTTATCACCATATTCATCTTCTTTCTTAGACGCACTCTTCTGCAACGAAGAACAAGATCATCAATGGAGTCTTGATGAAGATGAAGATGGAGATGAAAATGAAATTGCACAAACCACCCTCACAGATTCCTCCGATCTCCATCTTACCCCCCTCGACCACCAACAAGATTTGTTCTGGGAAGATGAGGAACTCGTCTCTCTTTTCTCCAAAGAAGAAGAACAACAAACACATTCTACTTTAGCAGATCCTTGTGTTTTTGATGCTCGAAAAGAGGCTGTGGATTGGATCTTGAAGGTCAAAGCTCATTACGGGTTCCTTCCTCTTACCGCCATTTTAGCCATCAATTATCTTGATCGGTTCCTCTCTAGTCTCCATTTTCAGAAAGACAAGCCATGGATGATCCAGCTTGTTGCTGTGAGTTGTCTCTCTTTAGCTGCCAAAGTTGAAGAAACTCAAGTGCCACTCCTCCTAGATCTTCAAGTATGAACCCATATCAACTTTATCCAACAAAATTTGATCAAAAAACGATCTGGGTTTTCGAAATCATTCTACTTTTGAAATGGGTTTTCAAAATCATTCTTCAATCTCTTAGGGTTTTTGTTTTCTTGATTCTTTGTAGGTGGAAGATAGTAAGTTCTTGTTCGAGGCCAAGAACATACAAAAAATGGAGCTTTTGGTGATGTCGACACTGAAATGGAGGATGAACCCAGTAACCCCAATCTCATTTCTTGATCACATTGTAAGAAGGCTTGGATTAATACATCATCTCCATTGGGATTTCTTCAAGAAATGTGAAGCTCTCATTCTTCGTTTAGTCTCTGGTACGTGTGTGTGTGTGTGTATATATAGTCAACTCAGAGATAGATCCTTGAAGAACATTGAACATATATCTAATACAATTACTTGTTTGTTTCCATTTTCAAGATTCAAGATTCATAAGCTATAAACCATCTGTGTTGGCCACAGCTACAATGCTTGGAGTTGTAGATGAAGTTGATCCTCCCAACTCCATTGACTACAAAAGTCAACTTCTGGATCTTCTCAAAACCACCAAGGTTTGTCTCTTTTGGTTTGGGTACAACTCTCTTTGCTTATGGAACTACCATTTGATGCATCAACAAATGCTAAGGAAGAACGTGTACTTTGTTTGAAAAAGTCACACTTCCATTTGGGTTACTTATCATGCTTAAAACATGTACTTTGTGCATCCACTCATGTACTCTTTTTCCAATTGAAGAAGGGTCATTTTGTCTTTTTACCGTATCTTAAATGTATCTCTCTCTCTTATCAAGAAAATGCTGGCATTTGTTAGGAATAAAACTGTGAATAAGAGTGGTAAATATTTTGAAAATATGTGAATCAACTAGTTATTCATTGTGAATAAATGATGTATTTATATTATGAATCATGAAAATGCATAATATTCATAAATGTTTTAGGGTTATTCATCATGAATAATTTATGTAATAGTTGATTTTGTCATTTGAATCTGTCCCATGACGATGGTATATATGTAAAGAAAGATTAAAACTCAATGCACATATGAATTGTCCTTATTTAAGCGTATATTTACTTATATGCAGGAGAGCGTAAACGAGTGTTATGCATTCGTCATCGACCTATCTTACAATCAGAAAAAGCGAGAACACGAGACGTCAACACCAACTTACCCTGCTAGCCCAGTTGGCGTAATCGATTTCACTTGCAACGAAAGTTCAAACGATTCATGGGGATTCAGTTTCCACCAACCTTCGTTCAAGAAAACCAGAATTGATCAACAATTCGGGTTTGGTTCCCTGATAAACTGTTTCGAACCATTTGTGAGCCCTCTTCAGCCATAAATTCGTGGAGGGTAGCTGTAGTTGTACGAACAAGCACGGTATTAAATATTGGTCCACTGCTGCTATATATAAACGAAACGACGACCTGTAGTATATAGGTTAAAAGGAGCAATAGAGTGGTCAATGGAGAGATACGTTATGATGGTCGGTCTATTTCGCTATATATTATGGTTTTAGCTTTTATTTTTAATTTTAATTTAATGTGAGATAAATTAAATTGGGGCAATGTGATGTCTTTTTCAAGGTAGCGATGGACATAAATTTGTTGAGAAATTAAATTCATGGGATATTTGTAGTAAAAATATAACACAAAAGTAGTTTCGTTCATCAATTTATGTTGTGTAGGTCTCCTTGTTGTAGTGCAACACATGGTCCACTGCTTTTTATGGCTACATAGCTGTCATGCAATTCTCACCATGCATGCATTAGATATGTAGATCATACCATGCATCCCACGAAACTGCTTTTTTTACATTATTTATTATTATTATTATTATTATTATTATTATTATTATTATTATTATTACTAGAAGGGTAATAAAAATGCAGCGAGATACATTTTGATTTTAATATTTTATTTTATTTTTTATTTCAGTTGATGTTATAGTATGGTCTTATGTAATTTTGTAAAAGCGATGGAGTTTTTTTTTTATAAAATATTAATTTGAAGATATCATGAAAATTTGACAAAAATATCGATATTAGTATCAAATTAACTATTTAAAATTCATATTTTAGTATTTTTATTGTAAATTTTTTATTATAATTTAATTTAGGTTCAATAACGACGTAATTTATATTTGGTTTAATAATGTAACTTTCTTATAAAGATAATAATTAATTATTTTGTTAGAAATCGATAATTATCCTAATTATATTTTAGATTTTTTATATTTTAAAATGAGATGTTTATCCTCTATTTGATTATATTTATCCGCAGTTAGTTACACAAATTCAAACATGGAGCTTTAATAAGTTATACTTGTGCATAATTTACTTGTAATCTTCAATTTTAAGTAATATGCATCAATATACGATGCTTCATACATAAAAAAAAAATTTAAGAGTTATTGTCAAATGTTTTAAAATATAGTATAGATTATTATTATTATTATTATTATGTGTTTAAAATTAAATTAAATTAATATCGCTTCAAAAATAAGATGGTTTAATATAAATATCAAATATATTTGGTAAAAAGCTAATTATCGAGACTCTCAACCTTTCCATGTACGGAATCCGTCTTTAAGGGTACTAATGTGAGAGAACATTTTTCAGCTTGCTCAACAGCTGAGGCTAGTAGGATTTGAAGGGGATGGGGGATTGAACCCGATACCTGTCTTGTATTTGGGTAAAGTCCCCACACCATTTTACCAACTGAGTTACATGCTAGATATGAGGATATATCTCAAGCTCGTTTTTGACACATTTTTGTATTCTTATAAACATAAATATATGTTAAATCATACATTGAAAATATAAATGTTAAGTCTTGATATTGATGTGTTCGGAAAAAAAATAGTAGGTATGAGTACATTTAGGAGTGCATCTAAAAACATATATTTTAGTCATGACAAGCAATGTGGCTCAAGGTTCTTTTTTGACGTCACGTTATATTCATGCACGCCATGGCATGATGCGGGATTATTAAAAGACGTTAAATGAATTCTTTTATCGTTTTTGTTTTTTAGTATATGGGTTGAGTTTCGTTGAGAAGCAAAGTTAAGATGAAAAGTATAAGAAGAGATCTCCACATTCGGATCCACATTAGGATGAGATGCATTGTATTGATCCCCGTGTCAAACATGATTCATGGGTCGGTTTGATGTGGGATTATTAAAAGACGTTAATTGATTTAAAACGTAGGTGTTTGTGTTTATATGATAACAAATTATTTATCATCACTATTTCCAATTTCTACAAAGTTAATAATTTTGGCGATGATACATAAAATATTGTATGTAATCGTTATATGTAGTTGAATTTGATACATAAAATATTGTTAATCTTAAAATCGATTACCTCATTGTAATCCTTTTAAATTTATAACTTCAAATATATATATATATATATATATATATACTCTTGGGATCATGTAAGATCAAAGGTTTTTCGTGAGACCAATTCTCAACCCTTGGATTAGATCTACAATCTTAAAATTCATAATCACAAAATTGCCACGAAACTTCTCAATAATCATGAAATTGTCACCGTGCAACTTTAGACCATTCGATCATTAGCTTATAAAGTTGATCAATGAACATAAATTAATCTTACGGGTCTCACGAAAAACTCTTTGGTCTCACGTGAACCCAACCCTATATATATATATATATATATATATATATATATATATATATATATATACACACACACACACACACACACACACACTATATTATAAAGCATTTGACAAGAACTCTTAAAAATCATCTTTTATGCATGAAGTACTGTTAGTTAATACATATTACTTATTATTCAGTATTACAAGTACATTGTGCGTAAGTACAATGTACTAAAGCTCTATTTTTTTTAATTCGTGTACCTAATTACAGGTACATTGTATGCAAGTATAATTTTTTTTTTACGAATCTGAGACTGTTTTAGTAAACCTTAGAAAAAATGACTGGTAAGTGAAACCATTTAACTGAAATGACTATTTTAATTAATTTTCGTATAATATAATGTAAGTAGGTGCAGAAAAATGTGTCACAATTTATCATAAGACAATTTTATCTATACTATATTATAAAGTATTTGATAAAAACTCTTAAAAATTATTTTTTATGCATAAAATACTGTTTATTAATGCACGTTACTTAAAACTCAAGATTACAAGTATATTGTGCGTAAGTACAACTTATTAAAGCTCCATATCTAAATTCGTGTAACTAACTGCAAATAAACATAATAAAATACATGATAAACATCTCATTTTGAATATAAAAAACCTAAAATATAATTAAGATAATTATTGAGTCCTAACAAAATACTTAATTATTATCTTTATAAAATGTTATATTATTAAACCAAAAATAAATTATTTTATTATTAAACTTAAATTAAATTATAATTAAAAAATAAATTAAAGAAATTACATAAAAATGACTTTTAAATAGTTGATTTGATATTAACATTGATATATATATTTTTTTCAAATTTTTATTTTATTCAAAAAATAAAATCATTATTGTTTTCTTAAAAACACACAAAATCGTATTGCAACGTCGACAGAGACAAAAAATAAAATAGAACATTAAAATCAAAATGTATCTCATTACATTACACGAATACCCTTGTAGTTATTAAAAAACAAAACTAATAACTCAAGAACAAAGACTAGAAACATGACAATAACTCATGTAAAATTAAAAAAAAAAATCTTTATAATGTTAATAGTTATTATATATTATAAAACTTTGTCCATTATTTTCCCACCAAAAATAAATAAATGTTAGACACGTGTCAGAAGCCCTCTTGCTCCATCTGTGTTTTTATGTTTGCTAGAATATCTTGGGACATCGCTATTGTATACTACTTTCCAACCAATATTTGAATAAATTTGTATATATATCATTGTGTTTGCTGACCCTTTTATTCTTCTTTTTTGGGTAAACTACATATATAGTAAATTAAATTCACCTCTACAATCTCGATCGCTAATTAAGGCCGTTTACCAAATGCTTATTTGGGTAAACGCTTACCAAGTTATATTCTTTTACCGGATTAATATAGTAATGACCAAAAATCTTACCTGGTAAGAGAAAATGCACGGACTGAGAATCTTACCCTAAGTGATGACGACGACTCTTACCACCGTTAGTGCTTACGGGGTAAATTGTTACATACGATGTTGTTTTGATAGACTAAAATCTTATCCAATAAATATGCAATAGAGTTAAATTTTACCGTTAAGTGCTTACCAGGTAAGTGTTTAGTTAAACACCCCCTTAATTAATAAAACATTATTACTGATTTTTTTTAAAATTTTAAATTATTAAATTAAAAATGAATTTTTAATCATCGATATTAATTACGTCTATCGTCTTTGTTGTATCTGATTTTTCATACTTACGGTAGTTCTTACTAATAAAGTTGAGTTAATATAGTTAACTCAATGGCTATTTTGGTCTTTTTATACCTATTGTTTTTTGTTTTTTCTTTCTATTAAAAAATAAAAAGTATATTATATAATATAATCTAACATTTTTTTTATGTTATATATACGTACGTAGATACATACATACAGACATATAACGCCAAGTCGTTAATTTGAGGATTAAACTATTAATCACCGACTATCTTACATTTTTTTGAAGAGGGTATATGTTTGATAACTCTCATTTTGAGTGTTATTTGAACATCGTTTGTGTGTTTTTCTTCTCTTTTAGTGTGTGTCTTTCTTATATGTGTTCGTGTTTATCCTTTTTATTTATTTGTTTTTATTTAGAGTTGTTGAGGATAAAAGATTGAATTTTTTGATGTTTGAACGCATCCAATTTTGGTTTAAACGTTGGACTGTGGAAAGTGACCACTTTGTTCGCCAGTGTGGTGAGTGACGTAAATTCGAGGACAGCTGAAAAATATCAATTTTTGCATGTATTTTTTGCCCATTTTAGCTGAATTATGGCATTATTGAAGTTAAGCTCTAGAGATTAAGAAAGATGAAGAAAGGCAAAATTAAAAGGGAAAATCACCAAAATAGCCAATTTATACCTAATGTATTAACAATAAACCATTTTCAACCTTTTTTTATATATAACAAAATAGACACTAAGATCGCCCAGGGG
>NC_037529.1:63386278-63389017 GCF_001531365.2 Cynara cardunculus var. scolymus
CCAACCCCTGGATCGCCCCCGGGGGTGATCCTACTTATCCTTTGACTGTTATTTTGTCTTTTAGTGAGGACACCGATTTGACAATTAAGGGGTGTTTTTTCAATAAACGAGGAACGATTTTGACTAACATTTTGTATGTTTTAGGACCAAATGTTGTGGTTTTTATTTATAAAATAAACACTTCTACTCTCACAACCCGTAACCCTTAAGCACAATCTACTGTCACAACCCTTAACACAATATGAAATCACGTCAAGGGTTGTGATGGTAGATTGTGTTTAATAGGTTAAGGGTTAAGGTTGTGATGGTAAATTGTGTTTAAGGGTTAAGTGTTGTGAGAGTAGAAGAAGTGAGGTGTGACGGAAATGAATGAGAGGTCACAAGCTATATATAGTGATATTTTGTGCACTAGAAGACAAAATAGAGGTCAGATCGCCCCCGGGGGCGATCCTAGGATAGATGGGGCGATCCCCCCCCCCCTTTTTAAAAAAATCAGATTTTTTGTCTCCCAAATCAGATACATGTGGGCCCCTCCTTGTGTACTTTTTTTTGTCAAAATTCCCCGTATGGTCAACATGCCCCCTAGGGGGATCCTTATGGTCATTTTGTGTAAAAAGTGTGGAAAGTGGCTATTTTGTTAATACAATACATATAAAGCAGCTATTTTGGTGATTTTCCCAAATCAAAACCCATATCTTAGTGTGAGGATTTGTTTACCCAGAATGTCTACCTAAAGGTTTAAAGAAGAAAAACCACAGATTGAGCTTTCATGAAAGAACGGAGGAAGACGAAACCAACCTTTGGGTCAATGGATGCTTGAGCTCTTTGAAAACCATTATGAGTAAATGCCTTTATCACCTTTTTCATCCTCCATTATAAATAGAGGCATTGAATTTCATTTAGAAGTAACTCTGTAGAACACTTCATCCATTTATCTCTTTTCTTTTATCATCTTGAATAGCTGTAGTTGTAAGTTACTTTCTTGGTTAAATTTTGAGTATTGTTCGTCATTGTGGTGACAACATTTAGTTTATTTCTCAATGAAAATAATCTTTAAGTATTTCTCTTCTTCTGTTATGTTATTTACTTTAAGTATTAGTTAAGCACCCCTTTGAGTGTGGGTGTGATCTCAAGCTAAGACCAGTAGGCAACATTTGGGTGTTGTCATTTTTACTAATTTTTTGATTTTGGGACTTTAAAACGCGGACAAGTTGATCATCTGTAAGTGTCAATATTAGATCTTAGACCTAGAGATGGACGGATCCAGAATACGGTAAAGAAATAAGTTAATGGTCGTTAGACTGAGGGACCAAAACCATTGTCAAATGACAAAAGTGAGGAACCAAATCCGAGAAAACAAAGTTGAAGGACGATATCCGTTAAAGTAACAAACATTAGGGACCAAAAGTAAACTTTACTCAATACATCGTATTGTGTCTATGTAGCCGATTGGACAAAAAGACCTTGTGTATGATTTGTCTTGTGTGTGTATACATATTTTTATACAGTATAATAATATAATGTAAAAGGGATATTTGATTATATAGCTTAATATATATTTTTAACAGGAAAAAAGGCAAAATTAAATTAGATATAAAAGACTAAAATACCCTTTGAGTTAACTGTGTTAACGGATCTTTGTTAATTCTCTTAGCGAAAGGGACCATGACCATAAGAAATTGAATACCACAAGAACCATATCCATTATTAACTGAGTATAAAGATGGCAGTCACAATTTTGACATACCACAAGAACTAAAACCACAATTCACTCGAATATCTATTTTAAAAACGTACTTTAAGAAACACGTCAAGTTTCACCTAAATTACTTCATCACCATGTCCCCATGTCTAAGACTAAAATAAACAAATTTTGGATCGTGCCCTTTTTAAATGTATATTTTGAAATATGTTTAACCAAAATAAACATTGAGGGGTTTTTGTTACCTCTTAATAGTTCCATTAAAATGCAACATGTGAATCCTTAAGAGTTGAATCTTGTTTGGCAATAAAAAAATCTGCCTCTTAATGGTTCTAAAACCCTTTGAATGATTTTGTATCATGAACCTCTCTTAACCATTCAGTGCCCTAATTTCATTGTAAACAATTACCAAACAATTATATTTGATTTTGCATTATATTATAAAAACATCTTAATCATTCTGACCACCTAATTATTCTGCACTAAACCATTCAGTCCTTGAATTTCATGTTCCATTTTCATACAAGTTATCATTTCTTTAAGGGGGAAGTAGAAAAATGAATAACATATGATCAAAATGCAATCATGAAGAAAAATAAAGGCTAAGAATATAAAGATTTTGTACGATAGTTTAAAGTGGCTCAAACAATTTGTTATATACAAGCAATTTTGTGAGAGTATTTTATTAGATAAAATATTCAACTATGATCCATTAATTATATACATTGTCTTTATACAAATAATTAAAAAAAAAAAAACCTTAACAAATAACTTCATATAAAGAATCTAGTTAATAATATGTCCACGAGAGAATAATAACCCATATATATCTATACTATCTTATAAACCATTTGGCTAAAACTCTTAAAACTCTTAAACTCGTTCATCCCTATCCGATTTCATCCAATATTTGAATTTGTGTAATTAACTGCAGATAAACACAATCAAATACAGGATAAACATATCATTTTAAATATAAAAAATCTAAAATATAATTAGTATAATCATTAAATTCTAACAGAATACTTAATTATTAT
>NC_037529.1:63393413-63395110 GCF_001531365.2 Cynara cardunculus var. scolymus
TGAGGAATTTCAAATAGTTAATTTGATACTAATATCGATATATTTTTGTCAAATTTTTATGATATCTTCAAACATATATTTTATTCAAAAATAAAAAATCATCGTTTTCTCAAAATCACATAAAACCATATTATAACATCGACTGAGATAAAGAATAAAATGAAATATTAAAATCATGATGTATCTCGCTGCATTGCGCGAGTACGCTTCTACTGTGTGTGTATATATATATATATACTAGTGTGTGTGTATATATATATATATATATTATATACTATATTATAAAGCATTTAACAAAAATTCTTAAAAACCATTTTTTATGTATGAGATATTATTTATTGATGCATATTACTAAAAAAATCAAGATTACGAGTAAATTGTGTGCAAGACAACTTATTAAAGCTTTATGTTTGAATTCGTGTAAATAACTACAGATAACCATAATTGAATAGATGATAAATATCTTATTTTAAATATAAAAAATCTAAAATATAATTAGGATAATCATTGACTTCTAACAACATATTTGATCATTATTTTTTTTTTAAATTATATTATTAAACCAAAAATAAAAAAATGAATTAAAGAAATACATTAAAAAACGAGAAATTTTAAATAGTTAGTTTGATATTAATATCAATATTTTTTTTTCAATTTTTATAATATCTTCATATTTGTATTTTATTCAAAAATAAAAATACTTTTTTTCTCAAAACCACATAATACCGTAATATAACATCGACTGAGACAAAAAAAAAAACGAAACACTAAAATCGAGATGTATCTCGCTACATTGTGTAAGTACCCTTATAGTATATATATATATATATAATGTATGCTCAAACGATTTTCGATGTCCTTAAAAATGTGCGTTAATCATCAAAATAAAGAAAAAAATAAATGACGAAAAGTCTCGAAAAGATCTAGAAAATACCTAACACATGGGTGTTTACCTATATAGAAGGCAACGCTAACCCCCGAGGGTGTCTTCTTGTTGTCACCAATCTAAGTTTGATAAATGCGGTTTTCATTCCATACACCTTATCGTAAATTCTTTATCAAAATCATTCACAAGATCAACTTGTTTAACAGTTATTCGTATAAATTAAAATAAGAATCACTTCAAATTTTTTTTTTTTTGATATAATAAGTGGACGAAGTAATTCTTCTTGTCTTTGAGTGTATAATTTATTCATTGGGAATGTCGAATTGCCTCATAATACTAGACTTATGAATGAGCTTTTTGTTTCTCTTCGTTGGTTCAGTTTTGGTTGGATCTTGTAGTTATTTTGTATTTTCAGCTTATGATATTTTATGTTTGTTTTCTTTGGTTTGTTGCACCTCGCACTGGACTTCTTTTTTTGTACGAACTGTACAAATCTCATTTAACCAATCATAATTTTTCATTTTCTTCATTTTTTGTAATTATGAGAGGTTGATTAATCATTTTTATTGTAGATGTGCTAATCATGGATATTATCATCTTCATTATTTTAATTTTAGAGAAACACATGAAACTGTTTCATTAAAATTTCATTAAGTATTCTATGAATAATTTCATAACCATATATGAAACAACTTCATAAAAAAAATATTATATGAAACAATTTCTTAAGATTAAACAATTTCGTGATTTTTTTCCATAAGATTAAACAATGAAATCGACAGATGAGGGTGGTTTGCACGGTTTGTACAAA
>NC_037529.1:63395460-63408741 GCF_001531365.2 Cynara cardunculus var. scolymus
AAAGTATTATATGAAACAATTTCATAAGATTAAACAATTTCATGAAAAAATTTCATAAGATTAAACAATGAAATCGACAGATGAAGGTGGTTTGCACGGTTTACACAAATGAGGGCGGTTTTCATATGATCACTCCTATATATATATATATATATATATATATGAGAAATGATCCAAGTTTAACCTACGAGACTTAATATTATAAAAGACTATAAATTTATTGTTATATAACTTAGAGGCCGTTTAACAAATACTTAACCCGTAAGCGCTTACTGGTAAAATTTAACATTATCATTTACTTACCGAGTAAAAATTTTAGTCCATCAAAATGGTATTGTATGCAACAATTTACCCGGTAAGCACTAACCGGATAAGACTCTAGGTCTTTGTCTCGTTCTTACCAGGTAATTTTTTTTTTTGTCCTTACCATATTCATCTGGTAAAATAATATAACTTAATGTTCACTTATCCTAATAAGCATTTGTTAAACGACCCGTTAGTAAAAAAAATAAAATAGAAAATAGTGAAAAGACAAAAGGTGTTTGACAAATTGAAATTAGGAGACAAAGGAATTCTTATTATAATAGAAGAAATGGTCCCATGTTTTGTTTTTTATGTTTCCAAGTCTAAAAAAATGGATTTCGTGAATATAAATCGGAAACAGCTATCCTCCAAAACAGTTTCACTAAATATTCAATTATAATAATAAATAAATAAATAAATAAATAAATAAATAAAAAAGAATTTCAATAAAGATGCCCCCACCCTCAATTATTGTAAAATTATATCACCTTATGTCGGTGATCTCAAAAACTACCCTTTTGACTTGGTCTTTGCTTTTATTATATATTTTACCTCTGGTCAAATAATATTTAAATCTACATTTAAATGGTTTCATTTTCTTTTAATGAAATAAATCGGTTTACAACTTCTTTCTTCAAATCGTACCGTTTACATGTGGTAATAAAATCACTTAAAATGAACCACAAGGGTGGTATCTGATTCGTTTGAACTTGGCTCCAAAAGTCAAAAATATCATAAGGTTTCAGATTCAAATTCAATGATGAATAAAAATTCTCTTGTGACAATAATGGAGGTTCAAATGCGATAACTCCGGGCTATCTACAAAGCATGTGATCATTTTGGAATTAATCGGTTCACATAACGGGTTAGATAACCAGGTTAATTGAAAAAAAAATACATTAATAAAAAACAAAAAATCCACCAAATTTTCTACTTTATGAACAAAATATAATTGCATTGCATTGCAGCCAGGTGAGTGTCGAAATGGGTGTTACTTTAATAATCATGTTCCTTTCGACTTTTCAAAGTCAATAAAAAGATGGTGCAAATCATTACAAATATTATGAGGATCGTAGGAATAAATGTCGACCCTTTTAAACAAGTGTGAATTAGAGGGTTCGTTTCTATAAATTTATTTAAAATACATCTGCTTTACGTTTAATTTTAGAGCTGTAAAAAAACCAGTCTAAGACATACACAGTTATTTAGCAAAAATGGGAACGAGAACACTTATTTTAGAACAAATTACCCAAAACAAAAAACATGGATGCTTATTTTGCTTTTTATATATACGAGGAACTAAATATACGAATTAATATCTGAAAGCAAACAATATTATAATTTTGGAACCAATTGTAATACAACATCATTATATTTAGGGGTGTGACCAATGTTACTCGTTAGACATGGTGCATTGCTGTACCTTTATATCATGATGACTACGTTAGGTTTTATTGACGTTTGTTTGTACGTTTAACAACTGGTTTTTTTTTTTTTCCCATAAAAGAAAAGTACCAGCGCATTCATCCATCAAGTTGGTCAGATCTTACATGAGCGTATGATTGTGAAAACGATGCAATGTTTGTGTGACATCATATTAGCTTGAAATTCAACATTGATGCATTCAATCTAGCCGACAATGGTTCGAATTATAAACATGTTTTAGAAACCGCTATGATTTTCTTAGCGTATACCACTCTAGATACCAATTTTCTTTTCCAAACAAGTCCTTATCTGTATCAAGATCGAAAAACCTTAACTGATTGGACCGTGACTGGTCATATTGGTAATTGATCATTTTGTGCATCTTTGCACTGTTCATAAGACTATTTTCTTTTTGTCCCGTCCCGTCTCATATAGTCTGCATATTAAACACACCCTTAAAAGTTAAACATGAATTTAATTGATGACACCTATAAAACGAGATCCAGAAAATTAAGAGATGCAAAAGTGGGATTTGACCAGGTAATAAAGTGGGTGGTAGCATGATCAAAATGATTTGTAAATCTGAAAGGTCAAAGCATAACCCCACAAAAAGTAGAACAAATATTGCAAGGCCCCCTCCTACAACCAACCTTTTTATTAGGACAATTGTACCATTCATAAACATACCCTCACTTTCAATTTTTATACATATTTTTATATGGTATCAGAGTTAATATCTACTATTTTAGGGACTCGACACTCTGTAGTAGTCTGATACTCGTTTAGTTCCCTTTTGAGTCTTGATATTCTGGGATGGTATGTGAGTGTCTACCCTTCGCTAAAATGGGCGTGTTAGAGTTCCATATTCGCGAGATTTGGACCAATTCTGTATTTGAGTAAAGTCGTTCCACTGCTTTACCAACTGAGCCAGATGTGAAAAGCGGTTTTGATATATTATAGTGGAGTTCAAAGTTTGGAAATAATAATTGATAAAAATATAATAAAAAAAGCTTTTTTTAGCTGCTCACAATTGACATTGCTTGGCGTTTCACCTTTCCCTCCATTATGCAATCCACAATTATTGTGTCCTACGTGCTTTCATATCGTATCATCGTTCTATTAAATCTACACTTTTTATTTTTATTTTCTGATTTTTGTTATAATATTCAAACATCCAATTGATTTTGTAAAGACAAATAAACTTTTTTTTTAGTAACTTAGATATCCAACCAACTATACGAACCAACTAATCCCATGACGACCATCTGCTTTGCAGATAGCCAGAAGTCACCGCATTTCTGCTTTGCAGATAGCCCGGACTCACCGCATTTGAACCTTCATGGCCACAAGGAGATTTTTATTCATCCTTGGATTTGAACCTGGGATCTCCTGGTACTTTTGAACTAGGAGGTCGCACATTCAAATCCAAGGAGGAATAAAAATCCTCTTGTGGCCACATATGTTCAAATGCGGTGGCTCTGGGCTATCTGTAAAGCAGGTGGTCGTCTTGAGATTAGTCGGCTCGCATAGCGGGTTGTATATCCAGGTTAATAAAAAAGAGATAATCATTAACAATTTTCATGGACATTAACAATTTTCATGGACAGAGAGAAAATCTGATTCAAATATAAGTGAAGGGGTTGTAAAGATCGATTATAAACCCTTTTTCAACCTAAGATTGTCTTAGGCTTGGAATGAGTCGCTTTCAATTAATCTTTGCTTAAAGATCAAAAGACCAACTAGGCTTGTTAGTTTTAGTTAAGATCGTAAACGAATGGAGCAAACACTGGCATATGGTTCATTTGTGTAACTAGCTTATACGGTCATACCCAACAAACGAACGGGTACGTAAACAAACAATATTTCTTGTTCGTGTCCGTTTATTAAGACCCAAACTTATTTGTGTTCGCTCATTAAGAAAATAAGCTTGTTTGTGTTCATATGTGTTCATTCATTAAGACGTTAAAACAAATATCGACTAATAGAAACAAACGCACAATCACCAACTATCATGAGACCACTAGTAAAGTACACATCACCGGTTAAAATAATGAGAAATAATCATTACATCATGTCATTTTACCTTAAATACGAGAATAACATATCCCCCATTAATATCAAATGAAAATTATTTATCGAATACCTAGTGAGTGGATAATCAACTGCACAGTTTTATAACAGCTTCCACGGATCAGAAGACTTTTCAGAGGCTTCCGATTTTTACACTGCACAATTTTATAACTGCTTACAGGGATCAGAAGACTGTTCAGAGGCTTCCGAATTTTATTTAGAATATTCAAAAAGCTCGATTTTTCAAACACTTCTCTCCGCAAAAGCCGATTAGTGGTTTCAAAATTCGTATCTATTTTTAAACTTAAACCAAATTTTGTACCAAATAATATGTTGCAATTAATTAATTAACTAGTTGTGTACCCGCGCAATGCGGCGGGAGCCGGGAATTTTAACGATTTTGAAGTCTCACTGGTTTTATTAGAGAATATATAATGATGATATAAGTTACACTTGGTCTTTACATATTAATACAATTTGAATAAATAAGAGTTATGGTTTCAATTACAGTCTATCGATGAAAAAAACTGCATGACAGTTTAAAATCCAATATATTTAAAATTCAACATATTTAAACGACTTCACAAATGCGTTCGATTTACACCAAGAGCAAAGAATCAAGAGATCGAGAGTGAGACCGGGAGTTCTAGAGCAATTGAATGGGAGAATTTTTAATAACTCATGGTAAATATCAGTTTGAATCTCACCTTGGGGGATAGGGAGAAGACATAGAGGTATGAGATATTGAAGACATGAGTGAAAGGTGTCAAAGTATCTTGGGAACATGAAAATAAAAGATAATAATGTGCATTGGTAACTTACACTATATGTTATTTTAATTATAGATTAAGAGATTTTAAGACCGAATGCATAAAATAGTAATACTAAATGCATTATGAGTTGTTTTTAAGACTTTTAAGACTTTGTGCATAAGTGTATAGTATTTTGTGCATTAAAAATTGTTTTTAAGACTTTTGATAAATCTGATTTGTAAAATAGTATAGATATAGATAAGAATGAAGGAATTATGAAAGAAGTAAATGAGGCAGGAAAATGGTGTTCTTCAAGGGTCAATTTATAGGAGAAGAGGAGGACAAATAGGAGAGTTGAAGGGCTGCTTTCAAGCAGCTGCTGCTGCTGCTGCTGCCATCCTGAAAATCAATTGCTTCTCCCAACATAAATTTGGTAATCTTTGCTCACACCTTTTTGTGGAATGCTTTTATTATTTCACCTAACTTACGTCTGTCAATTATCTCAGAACAGTTAAAAGTATCTTTAAAAAAATGAAAAACTGAGGAACACCTTGATAACCGTTCATCTATATGGTTTTATGCGCACACATATATTATATTCTTATGAAAGAGAACTTTGTTTTGGTTTTTTTTTATTGTTTGTATCTTTTGGTATAGTTTTGAGTTGTTCTCTGTCGTATGAACATGAATGATCTGTTCCTAGGCTTAACAACTACGTTATCTGTTTATAGTTTGTACGGTCTTATTGTTGTTCCATTGTGGGTACTTCGTACCTATCAAGCGTAGAATGTGCATCTTTAACGACTCTCGATAAGAAGCGATCGATTTGGCTTTGCCCCAAGTTGAGATGTTGTAAATATGGTTTAATTTTGATGTAATGTCTAAGAGTGAAAATTATTATGTTAAAGTTAAAGTGTTAAATGTTTGATGTTTATTATGAATTGTTAAATAGTTTAATGCTTCCATAATGCTTTTTGTAAGGCCCAAGCCCACATTGAAACTTTGGGCCAGTTTAAGGAAAATGATGAAAACCATACTAATAACAAGGACCTATATATGTTGCAAAGACATTTTGTATCATGTCAGGTAGTGATAACCAAATCGGTCCGGTCCGGGACTGGTTATGGAACCGAAAATCGGGACAAATTGAGATTTTTGGTAGTTTCGTGGGACCGAGACCGACCGGTTATGGGACTGGCTATGGACCGGCCCAACCCGGCCTAAAAATTCAAATAATTTTATAAATAAATGTGTTTTTAAATAATTTTATAATGTATTTTTATAAGACAATGTAATTTTAATTATATTAAAACACATTTTAAAGTGTATTTGAGTGACCAAATTGTAAATTTTATAATGTATTAAAAATATATATATCGTTAAAAAAATAAAAAAAAAATCTTACTTTTTAATGCAGGGACTGACGACCCATAACCGGTTATGAAGTACCTTGACTGGTTACGCCGAGACCGATTATGGTCGGTTATGAGAAAGCTTGGGACCGGCCCGGCCCGGCCCGGCCCGGGACCGGTTTTTGGCCATCACTAATGTCAGGTATCAACTTATCTGTAACACCTGTAAAATTTGATGTTCCGTATTTCATATATATGAATTTTGTTAGTGAAAACCCCATGTTTATGTTTGGTTTAGTGCTATTTGGGATCAAGAATATTTGAAGGACCAAAAGGGGCCACAAAAAAGTAGCTTGCGTGGCTTGGCCCACGTTTTAAGCCGTGGGCCAAACCCGTGTAACTAAGAGAGACTGATACACACTTTGAAACTAAATGAAGTAAGTATTTACCACATGAGGTGATGAAGAGCTAACGTGGTCCCTTTGTCATATGGTTTCGCTTTTTGGGTCAATAATCTTATCTTATGGATTATTAACTTAAATATTTGAGAAATCGTATGGATTCAAGAATATTGTTATCTTGGTTTCACATATTGGTTTAAATGAGGCGTTTACACACCTTTGGTGGATTACGTTATTATATAGGATCTATAGTAGAACATATGGCTGAATTATGAGCTTAAAGGATGCATGCTTAATTGTTCAAGCATGCAGTCATGCACATTGGACGTTTTGGTGTCCTGTCACATTGGATCCATATGCATAGTTCACACTGTATCAAGAAAGAAGTTTTGATGTTCTTTTCTTGATGTTATTTGTTTAGGACAAAAGAAGAGCTTTGATGTTATCACCTCCGAACGACTGATTTTAGACAAGTGAGGAGTTTTGATGTTCCCATCTTGTAACTTTAGGAGACCATCTAAGTAAGGAGGTTCGATGTTTTTATATTAGCCTCAAGAGGAGTAAACACCATGGCTCGTTTGATTAGGGTGATTTCTCGTCAACATCTGATGTGGCTTACTTTGTGTTCCAACACTTGATGGAATCGGGTCTCTCCAAGTATCACAAGATAAACTGTTTACTAGATTAAAAGAGGCTTGGTGCCTTATTTGTAGTTTACTCCTTATTTCGAAGGAGGTGCCATTTTGTAAGTATTTCACCTTCAATACTATCTTACATTTTCATATAAACTGTTTGAACTCACTAGACATTAAACTGTAGAAAATTTTTATTTGACATGTATAATAGGTCACAGTAATAATGGGCCCAAGTGCCAATGATTAGAGCTTGGAAGTATCATTTAGAGGCACAAGCAGGATGACGCTTTAGCGAGTGCATTACATTTTAAAAATAACAGTCCTTCGTGGTTGAAGTAACACACACGTAAATCTACTTATACTATAATTAGATAGAAGTCCATAAAACTCTAATATTTAACTTTTGTTATTTGCCATCTTGGAAACATTGATACCTTCTTTCGGTAAATATTCTTATTTTGTCTGAAATCTCGAGTTTCCACCGAGTTTTAAATTTGCTGCTATTTTTTAATTTTTGAGGCATTACAATATCGTACGTAAGAGAAAAAGTTACATCGCCACCACGACTACCACCATTAGTTATCTCTACCTCAATCTCTACTATAACAACGTCCTCTACCTCTTCCACAACCACCATTGGTCACCGACCACCACTGTCCATCGCCATCGCCATCACCACTACCACCGTCCGCCACCTCCACCTCCACATCCTCCACCACCTTCACAACTACCGTCCAACGCCACCTCCACAACCACCATCGGCCTTCAATCACCACCGTTCATCTCCATCACCCCTACCATCGCTTCCACCTCCATCTCATCTGTTTGTTATAGCAACCCACTTTACCATCTCCACAACCACCATGGGTCACCGACTACCACCATCTATCACCACCATTGGCTACCACTACCACTATCCACCACCACCACCACCACCACCTCCACCACATCACTTACAGCTACCTCTTCTGCCGCTGTCAACCACCACCATCACTATCTACCATCTTTACATCCTCCACAACCATTGTCGTCCACCGACCATCATTTCCCGTCATCACGACCACTGGTACCGTTGGCCACCACTACCTCCACCTCCACCATAGCCACCACCACTTCACACCACCACCATTACCTCTATCATATCGGCCTACTGTCTCCTCCATCACTGTTGACAACCACCACTACTAGCATTATCTACCATTTTCACGTCCTCTACAACCACCACCATCCACTAATCATCAATGCCCCTACCTCATAACTATTGTTATTGCAACAATCTTAACCGTCCATTCGCCAATTGATAAGGATCTTGCAAACCAAATAAAACATAATTTCTCTTTTGTATGAATAGAGTTTTTTTGAACTACCATCAATTATATCAATTTTTCATAAAAATTTGGTAATATATATATATATATATATATATATATATTTATGTATATGAAAATTGTGCAAAAATATTTATAAATAAAATTATTTCATCATTTGGTTTATTTGTATTAATTATAATTATTATATGATACATAAAATCATCAAATTACTTTTGACGGCCTTGTCTAGTTTTGTCCAGTCCAGTACTACATATCAAACACTGTTTCATCAAGCTTCTAGAATGTTCTTTTTCATTCTTTATTACATGGATTATAACCTGGAAGAAACATAAATACTGGAGTTAGAAGAACTTTTTATCTCCTCCCATCACAGGCATTAAAACCCCCATTTTAACCATGCTCACATACTCGGTCTTGTAAGTCTGTACCATAACACCATCCACCTCATTACTTAATTAAGGATAACAAATCGAATCTGAGATCAAGATGTGCAAAGGTATACTTTTATCTTTACCATGAATTGATGCTTACTTCCTGCTCATGGGTTGGGTTGATCGGGTTTAATATTAAAAGAACTCAACCCAATGCTTGCGGTTTGTAATAATTTTAACCCAAACCAAACCAAAGTACAACCCAACCCGTACGGGTTGGTCGGGTTGATATTTTGGTGCGTTAAAATATTCTGTTAATCTTGAATATGTTAATTTTGTACTCATAATTAAAATCATACATGATAGTGTAATTGTGTAATGTATATATTAATAGAAATTCAACAATCATATTAAATCCAATAAATAAAAAGGATATCGGGTTCATCGGGTTAGGTTGGGTTCAAATAGTTGTAACTCAATATCAACCCAATACCTACGGTTTGACAATTTTACAACTCGATTAGACATCGAGTTGCTTCGGATTGGTCGGGTTTTTGAGCACCCCTACTTCCTTTAACGTACAGGTTCCGTGGATTCCTGATTGGATTTTCTGAGCGGCAAATGCAAGCATGCACCAATTAAGCCATATCATATTATATTTGATCAATAAGTACGTTCACTTTAAGGCTTTTTTAGTTTCACATGCTTATTGTAGTCAACGTTGTCCAATCAGACTACTTTTTTAACTTATATAATTAATTATGCAATATTGCTTTTATCATAAGTTAGGGTTACATAACCACTTCAATTCCTATGTATATAGTCTCTATCTTGACAGTAACTCAGAATATGATATCAAAAGACATTTGGCCTGGCGGTATCGTTCGTAGCCATTGATTTTCTAGGAGGTCATGAGTTCAAACCTCACCATAGGTGAGGAGCGTGTGTAAGCTTATTTGTTGTATTTACTGTATATAAATATTATATACTTCAAAAAAAAAACCCAGAATATGATGGTAATATGATGGTAACTGAAGCATAACCATTCATACTCGTCATGAATTATGAGTTTGGAATCCCAATTTTAACTGAACACTTTTGAAGAAGGTTTAAATTCCCGCCTGAATTATAATTCACAGCTATTCAAGGATCCTTGTTAAAGGTGAACGACTACATATATAAATATATATATATATATATGTATTTATACCTGTTGTAATATGCTTTTGTATTTTTGCAAACAAAACAAATAAAAAACCCCGTGTTTGATGAGGGCCGTTAAGAATTTAATATGCAGGCATGCAGGGGCGGATGCAATGGCAAAAAGGAGGGGGGAAGGGACCCCAGTCAAAAACTCAAAAAAAAAATATCATAGGTTAAAAGTTAGGTTTTACATGATTTACCTTTCACTTCCCCCCATTACATTTGTTCACGGGTCCCCAACCCCAATTGAAACCGTTACTCTAACCAAAAAAATCTGTTGAAATCAATCAACAAAACCAAAAAAGTTATTCAAAATCGACAAAAATACTAGAAAATCCCTCGAAATCAACCAAAAAACTTTAAAATTCCCTCGAAAACGTTGTAATTAGGTTAAAAACACATTGGACGATTTTGCGGGTCTTTAGTCTACCTTAAAGGTGACCCCACTGAACAAAAATCTTAGATCCGCCACTGCAAGCATGCAGATCTGATCGAACAGATGGAGAAAATGTTTCCATGAAAACCCAACGCAACATGCAAATAAGGTTAAACAACACACACACACACACATCTACATGTACAAAGGTGAGCGGGTGACCTAGGCAGCGGCCAAAGTCACGTAATCACATGTGATTTTAGTGTAAATTCACATGTGATTCGGTCGTTTTCGTGTTTTCTTATAATATATACATATATGCTTTTTGTGTGTGTGTGTCCAATATAAAATTTTCGTTTGGTTTTGTCAAAATAAGAAAGAATGCAATTTCATTTCAGTTTATGAAATTCTCGTCGAAAGTCCCATAGGTCACTGGAGTTTTTGACTAATTAACCGTTAACTTAAGCATCGTATGAGATTAGTCCAGACGAACACAAGTTAAAAAGATTAATGCTAGACTGACAAATATCAAATCCTTGAAAATTAAGTTTTTAATTAACATACATTTCAATCTTAATCAAAGCAGGCTAGTTACCACAACAACTATCTGTTCTATGAACTCTACATTTCTGCATGAACTGAAACGGTATAATTGTAGTATATCAAAATAGTATCGTGTGCAACAATATATATGGTAAACGCTTACCCGGGTAAGAGTCGTCACCCTCACTTACCGGGTAAGACATTCTATCCTTATCTTGCTCTTACTAGGAATACTGACGAGGGTACATGGTCCTTAGAGAACAATTAATAAGCCTTATATCACTTTCTATTTATCGGTATTTATTAAAAGCTAAATACGGTAACATAATTTTCAACAACTTTGATGTTAAAATTTTATCATCCATTGGAAGTTTTGTTTCAATTAAATACATATTAATGTCATATGAAGCAAAAACAGTTTATCAACCATAAGGGTGGTGTCTGATTGGTTTGAGCTTGACTCAAAAGGTCAAAAGTACCAGGAGGTCACAGGTTCAAATCCAATGAGGAATAAAAATCCCCTTATGGCCACGGAGGTTCAAATGCGGTGATTCTGGGCTATCTGCAAAACAGTTGGTCGCCCTGGGATTAGTCGGCTCACATAGCGGGTTGGATATCCAGGTTAATAAAAAAAAACAGTTTATCATAATCACATTAAGAATAGCCCTAAATACATCATCAAATTTAGAGGTTGTGATAGAAATCGATTAAATGAAATATGTAAAAGGAACAATCAAGCAAGTTAAATGAAGATATTTGGAATTTAAAGAAAACAAGAGTTTGAAGATCTATAAAGGAGGGTTTCTAATTTATATATTCTAATGGATAATATATATATATATTATTTAGAGTAAATCATGTCTTTCGTCCATGTGGTTTGTTAAAAATTGCGGATTTAATCTGTGTGGTTTAGAAATTTTAATTTTGTCTTTATTGTTTGCAATTTATTTCTATTTTCGTCCCTGAGGTCAAAGCACTAGTTTTAAGTGTGAATAACTAAATAAAAAATGAATTGTAAATCATAGGGACGAAAAAAATCAATAAAATTTAAATCATAAGGAGGAAAAAAGTAATGAAATATAAACTGTAGGGATAAAAATCATAATTTTAAAGCTATAAAAATAGGGATGGCAAAAAAGGACCCAACCCGTTGACTCTTCCCAAAATTAGCAGGTTGGGTTGAGATTTTCAACCCATTTAAATAAATGGGTCAACCCGTCTAACTCATTTAAATAAATGGGTTGGGTTGGGTTGAATTTTTCGACTTGTTTTTAACCTATTTAAAATATTATATTATATAATTTTATTTTATTCTTAATATTATATCTAGTATTCTAATTTTTAATTTTGTTTTATTCTTAACTAACAATTCTACCGTTGTGAGATGAAACTCCTAATTCCAATCGCCTCCATTACTCTTAATCATCATGAAACCTTAAGAAAACCCTTTAGTCTATTACTCCATTATCGCCTCCAAAGTCCAATCCAACTTATTTTGAATAATATATTTGTTGTGGTTGTGTTTTATTCAAACTTTGAATAATTTGTTTGTATTTGTGGTTGTGTTTTATTCACACAAAAAAAGTAAATAGTCTAGTCCTTTTTTAATTTAAAATTTTAAAATTAAATGGGTCAACCTAGGTTAAACCCATTTATTTAACAGTTGGGTCAAGAAAATTATAAGCAGATCAACCCGTTGTCAACTCATTTAGATAACATGTTGGGTTGGGTTGAAAAATCTCAACCCATTTAATCAAATAAGTTGGGTTGGGTTTTCAACCTGTTTAATAAATGGGTTGAACCCGAACCCAATCCAACCTGATCCATTACCACCCCTAGCTACAAGAACGAAAATGAAAGTTTTTAACAAGCCACAAGGACTAAAAGCGTAATTTACTCTATTAAGTATAAACTATGAGGGTGAGCCTCTGACACATGTGTAACTCCGCCATTTTACGAGAAACGTATTCGTCGTTTTTGTACCAAATATATATATGGACACCGATTTTATTTTAAGCTTTGATTTCAACTTTAACCCAATTTCAGAATTGTTATTATTCTGTTGTTGATGGATGTCTCGATCGTGAAATTGGGTATTTCGGTCGTTGCATTATCTTATGGACAAAATTCAATATTGTAACCACTATTTCAAAATAAAATCCGTCAATAAACTTACAGGAACAACGGTAGCTTTTGTACTAAAATTCAATGTGAGATGAGATATGATCATGATGTGAAAAATGACGATAATAAATGATAATGATGTGAAAGATAACAAGATGGAATACGCAACTAATTATTCATGAAGATCTTGGAAGATTCATTCGATCTTCCATTATTTTACACATACAAATACATAGTGAAAAATGTACATATAATAGCAACAGCAAGAAGAAGAAAAATCTATCTCTTGCAGACAACACCTCGCCCATCAAAACCGCTTTGGCATCTCAAGCTTGGCAATTCCAGGTTCAAGGTGGAACCTTCTTCATTGGAGCCCTTAAACTTAGCCACAGAAC
>NC_037529.1:63409953-63412258 GCF_001531365.2 Cynara cardunculus var. scolymus
CTTGCATGACTCGGGTGGTATGCAATTCCTGGTGGAGTTGCCGCCTCACCAATTGCCACGAACAACACAATTAATATYGTAACACGAAAGACCATCGACCGAGCCATTGCATAAACTCTCAAAATCTTGGACTAAATTTGCAACAGAAATTAAAGGTATATTGATCGGTTTTTCTCTATCAATGTATTGAATTGATGCTTATTGCCATTGGAAACCTCCATATTTATAGGATTATTTGAGGCAAAAGGATGCTTAGAGCTCGAGGATCAATCTTAAAAAAATGAAGTACCTTCGGTTTAAGGTATTTTCACACCACTTTATGTTGCTTTCAATGTAAATCTAATTACCATCCTTTGTCTATGTACAAAGGTATATTAAACTCTTTCAACAAATGGAATCAATATACTTTAACTTGTGTCCCACATCATAAAAAGCACCGACGGTGACACAAAAAAATGATCATATATATATATATAAGAGTGTCGGGTTCATATAAGAATAATATTTATTTAAGAAAATAAGAGAATACATAATAAACCGCCACATCATCTTATCTAGGATTACTATTAAAAGAAGAAAATTTAAATAGTTTGGGGACATTAAGGTAATTTATATTTATAACATTATTTAGTTAATTAACCCAATCCTTAAATTATGGTAATTTAACCCAATTTTATTATTTGAATTTTTTTCATCCATAATTGTTTTCGGAACAAGTTTCACTGCTTTTATAGTTTTTTTGACCTTTTTATACTGGTTTTTTAGGATTTTTTTTATTACACGTATTGGATCACATGTGATCTTATACATATTATATATGATTTTCTTTTTTCCATCGTTTCATTTTTCATGATTTCAAATCACTGTTGTTTTACGTTTTGAATCACTGGTTATTTGCTATGAGGTAAAACACACAAATACATAACCGGTATCACATAATATCACTCGTGATTTTTAAAAATAACTATCATATGTATTATTTTTAAATATCATATGTGATTAACAACGACGTAAAATACAAAAAAATGAATCTAATAAGATTATATTCATTGAAAAAGATGTGAATTTAATACAAATATAATATAAAATTTTAGAAATTGTAATTGAAAAAATCTATAGTGAGGTGGATGAGTACCGCATCCTCCCGCCACGATGAAGGTGATAGATGATTCTGGAGGTGTAGCTGCGACCATTGAATGATGACTTTGAGAAAGTGGGTTGATTTTAATAGATGGTACGTAGTCGAAACCATATATAAAGGGTGTTTGAGATTGCTTATTTGAAACAATTTATGTTTTTTTATAAAAGTTCTTATCAATTTACTATAAGTTAGAATGGTTTGATTTCGGTATAAGTTGTTTATCAAAACACTCAAAAATGTTTATTATCGGTGCCATACCGAAACAAGTCAATAAATTATTTTTATAAGCAATCTCAAACACCTCTATAATATGATATGATATCTCAAATTGCTAATATATCCTCACCTAATTAATTAGAAAAATAGATTTCCTATTCCAATATTACCCTTTAGAGGTCCTTTATCCTTTTAATTAAATGCCATTAATTTTTCCTAAATTACGACATTGCCATCTTTTTCTCAACCATCGATTAAATGATACGAGAGGTTAAGATATATTCTCTTATTTTATTATTTTGATTGTATTTTGGTTTAAATCTCTCCTCTCTTTCTATCTCTCTCTCTATATGTAATTTAATATATATATTTTTTTATTAAAGAAACTAAAAACAAAATAATTAATTAAAATTACTGGTGAAGTTTGATTTAAAAAATAATTAATTAAAATCCGCAACGACATCTACAAGTGTTTTTATTAATTAAAATAAATAAACTTTTAAATTAATCTGTCGGTAATCTGTCGGAAAACTGGTCGGAATAATTTTTTTTCTCCTTTTTAAAATATTTACCGACGAATTTCTAACGGAAGTCAAGGTATTTTGACTTTTTTTTTTAATTTATGTCGGTAATTCGCGGATAATTTTATATTGGAAAATTCCACGAAGAAGTCATTTTTCTAGTAAAAACCTGATTATATAGAAGGTAATGTTTAGAGAAACCGCAAAAAAAATGAAAAACTGAAGAACACCATAATAATCGTTCATTTGAACGGTATGCATATGTGCATATAAGTAATTTGAAATCAATTAGTCCGATATGCGCATATGCATAAAACTGAAAAACAGTTTCAGTTATTTATATGCACATTTGCATACAGTCCAGATGAATAGTTACTAGAGTTAACTCTCTCTCTCTCTCTCTCTCTCTCTCTCTCTCTCTATATAT
>NC_037529.1:63413803-63424426 GCF_001531365.2 Cynara cardunculus var. scolymus
CAAGAAGGATCAAGATTTTTGCCTTGTTGCCGATAACAACCTCCATATCAATGGCCACTTCATTGGCAAGAGGAACAAGAACATGGGTAGAGACTTTACATGGATTCAATCCATTGGGGTTCTTTTTGACAACCACAAGCTACAAATCAGTGCTCAAAAGGCTTCCTCTTGGGATGATGCCATTGACCATATCTCCCTTACATTGGATGGGGAAAGCATCTTTCTCCCAGAAATCGAAGGAACCAACTGGAACTCTTCCACAACATCAATCACTAGGATTCAGGATACTAATAGTATTGTTGTTGAAGTAGCAAACCTCTTCAAGATCACAGCCAAAGTGGTTCCAATAACGAAAGAAGAATCAAGAATCCACAACTATGGCATAACCAATGACGATTGCTTTGCACATCTTGATCTCAAATTCAACTTCTTTTCCTTAAGTAAGGAGGTGGACGGGGTTTTGGGAAAGACTTATARGGACGACTACGTAAGCAAGGTGAAAATGGGGGTGTTGATGCCTRTGATGGGAGGAGATATCAAGTTCGCAAGTGCAAATTTATTTGCAACTGATTGTTCTGTGGCTAAGTTTAAGGGCTCCAATGAAGAAGGTTCCACCTTGAACCTGGAATTGCCAAGCTTGAGATGCCAAAGCGGTTTTGATGGGCGASGTGTTGTCTGCAAGAGATAGATTTTTCTTCTTCTTCTTGTTGCTATTATATTTATATTTTTCACTATGTATTTCTATGTGTAAAATAATGGAAGATCGAATGAATCTTCCAAGATCTTCATGAATAATTAGTTGCGTATTCCATCTTGTTATCTTTCACATCATTATCATTTATTATCGTCATTTTTTCACATCATTATCATATCTCATCTCACATTGAATTTTAGTACAAAAGCTACCGTTGTTCCTGTAAGTTTATTGACGGATTTTATTTCGAAATAGTGGTTACAATATTGAATTTGTGCGTAAGATAATGCGTCGACTGAAATACCCAATTTTACGATCGAAACTTCCATCAACAACAAAATAATAACAATTCTAAAATTTGGTAAAAGTTGAAAATCAAAGCTCAAAATAAAAACGGTGTGCATATCGTTTGGACGAAATCGACGAAAAGTGTTTCTCATAAATGGCGGAGTTACGTAAGTGCTAGGGTGCTCCTAGGCTCACCCTCATAGTTTATAGATAATAGAGTAAATTATGATTTTTATCTCTCTAGTTTATAATTCATTACTTTTTTTCCTATAATAATTTAAATTATATTGATTTTTTCTTCCCTATGGTTTACAATTCATTTCTATTTTAATTCTTCATACTTAAAAGCAATGTTTGACCTCGAGAACAAAAATAGAAATGAATTACAAACAATAAGGACGAATATTAAAATTTCAAAACCACAAGGATATAACAAATCACAGGGACGAAAAACATAAATTACTCAAAATAATATCTATATTACACATTATAAATATATAAATTAGAAACCCTCCTCTAGAGATCTTCAAACTCTGGTTTCTTTAAATTCCGACATATATGCAAAAATTTATGTTTGATTATTGTAACACCCTCAAATTTGGAAAGAGCGACTAATTTAATTTTTTTTATTAATATAACAAATAAAGGGTAGATCCCTTTTTCTAATAACCAATACATGAAATACCTCGAATTATCAAATCTAAAATCATCATCAACATAAGATAGACAAAGCCTTTACATAAAGACTAAGTTAATGTCGGGTGTTCCTATATCCCAATAACTGTCGCTATCTTCAAAAGCGGAAGACACCAACGATAAGCTAAAACGTTATCCTTCGCACTCATCCCATCACGATGTCACTAATGCCATACCCCAACAATGACCTGATGCACATGCCGACAAATAAAAATGTTAGGCTTAACGCCTAGTGAATTCAAACAGTTTTCACTATAATCATAAATCGGTAAAAGCGAAAGACTGCGAATTTAAATCATGATTTTGCAAATGAAATATAATTACCGTAAAAGCAACATCTTTCCGAAACCCACAATTTTCTTGGGGAAAACCCATAAATAAAAAAAAAATACTCAATTATATAACTGAAATTCAATACTCACACGACCAAGTCTAAAGCTATAAAACATTAAGACAGAAACGTAGCTTTAATCAAGTTATTTATACAATTAACCCACGGAAGGGCATAAAGCAACCAAAGATGATGGAGGAGACCCGATTTACCATTTGTTGTGACGGAACATACAAGATAATGTTATATAAGCATCACTTATACGTACCATTGACATCAACCAAATACAGTATCTAGTCAAATGAAGTAATAAGCTCATTCACTTGAAGTTACATTATATTGATCAATGGCCAATGCCCGACTCCAAGACTCCACACCTTAATGTCTATGAAGACCCACTAATATGCTAGGAATTACATTATATTGATCGATGATCGATGTCCGACTCTAAGAGCCCACACCAAATTGTCTATCAAGACCCAATACCTACTTCAAATTACAATACGGGGTTGACATCCCCAAGCAAAACCGACTTCTATGTCTATGGATACATTGCATTCTAGCCATAATTATATAGTATTATAAATAATGATAACAATTATAATAATAGTAGATAGTCGTAATGTAGATACGATGTTTTTGACATGTAAATCAGTTGGTAAAAAGGTGGTGTGTATTTGTCCAAATACAAGACAGGTCCTAGATTCGCCCCAGGCCCCCTGGTTAGTCTCAGCCGTTGAGTGAGCCAAAAAATGTTCTCTCACATTGGTGTTTTTAGGACACGTTGGATTCTCTATCATCAACATTTTGCCTAAATAACATAGATATGATAAAGTATTTTAAAGAATTAATATTTTCTACAATAATTAAAACAATAATTAATCATAAAACAATAAAATTAAGGAATGTGAGTGAGAATAGCTTCACCAACTATTCATTCATAGATGACAACTATTTTAAAATGTTGGGGTGGAAATGGCAATTAGCAATAAGTTAGAGGACTAGAAGGGAATTATTGTTTAAACAATATTTGCGGAATGGATTGTACTATATGCATTGTTGATTGTACCTTTAACATGCAGAAGCTACCAATAAGATTTTGTGTCTGAAAGCTTGCTGTCCGATCATTCCAAAGCCTCACTCCTCCCCATCAACCACCACCGTCGGCCACCACCACCGTCGGCCACCGCTATACCCTCCCAACTTAGTTGTAGTTAAGGGAACCATCTGAATGTCTACCGTTCCACTTCCATTTAGAACTCACCATGTCTCTCAGTCCCTTGATCCCCAATTCAGGAGACGCTCCTCCGTGTGTTTATCCCCCTCACCGTCTCTGTTAACGGCCAGGGGTCCAAAAGTTCTGCACAGGAATGGAGTTTTGGCACGTGCAGAAGATAAGGCACGTGGAGTTGGAGGAGGAAACCCCTCTCCGATTGAACAACCACAAAAGCCCAAACCCAATTTGGATAACCAGTTTCAGGTTTGCTAAATAGGTCTTCATTTCTTCATTCAGAATTGATATAGGTTTTCTAGTTTGTAATTAGTCTATTTTGCTATCAGATGAATGAATTTACCACTTGAGTTTATTCTTCAATAGCTTAAGACCTTCCGGAAATCAATTTAATAGTGCAGTTTTGATGAATTTTGACATTTGTTTGACATTAGGATTTAACATCGTCGGGAGCTTGTGATCCTTTATGTTCGGTGGATGAAACAAGCTCACAAGAATATGAAGCTACTTACCAGCCAAAGACCGATTTATTGAAAGCTGTGGCTATATTTGGAGCARCTGCGACAGGGACAGTGGCGATTAATCATTCWTGGGTGGCTGCAAACCAGGTGATTCTAATCTCATAGCTTGTTACATCTGTTTAAGACGATATTGAGTTTGAAATGAAGGGATATTTAGTAAATCTTAAAATAGTTTTGTCATGCCTCCTGGTGCAGGATCTTGCAATGGCGTTGTTGTTTGGAATAGGTTATGYTGGCATAATTTTTGAAGAGTCACTTGCCTTCAATAAAAGTGGAGTAGGTTTACKAATGGCAGTAAGCTTGTGGGTTATTCGGAGCATCGGAGTAAGGCATTAACTTCCTCAATTTGGGTTTTATTTCTCAATTTTGTTAGTGTTATCAGATATAAATTTCTTTTAGTTTATGCTCTTACTTCTAAAGTTTATACATGACACTCATGGGGCTGCAACCAAATCAAACCAAACAAAACAGACCCGGTACATACCACCCACTCGCAGTGGTCTTTTCTTTCTTTTTCATTTTTTTTGGGGGTGGGGGACATACGCAAACCTTACCTCTGTCCCATGAGGCAGAGAGGCTAAAGGAAACATATCTAGAAAGCACGATGATATAAGCAACAGAGTTATAAAAGAATGTAAAGAACCTGACAAGATAAATCATACTACGCACTCCCCAGACTCACCCTCTAGCCTCCCATCCCCTCCCCCCAACAACACCCACAGGGCTGATTGTACTCAACATCTCAACTTTATTTTCATAATACCCGTGGTAGATATCCAAGAACTCCCACCAAGAATTCAGATAACCAAATTTGCTTTTGCCATTATACATTTTAAAGCTCGATGAATTGACATCTCCTATCATTATGGAAATTTATAAGTATCTCTTTATGCTGAGGAAGAGGAACAGCCAATGTGGAGGGAAGGATCATACGTATATATCTTTTTTTTGCTGGTCTGTTTCTGTTGATATATCAAAGGATAAACCTACTCATGGCTGTAGAGAACATACAAATATGCATCTCATCGTTGGTTTATGCTTTTAGCTGCATTTATTTTTGTTAAGTCTCACTATTACATAAATATATATTGTAYCACTTTCATAATTTCTTATTTGTTATCCAAAAACGGCCAATATTGTCATGCAGGCSCCCTCAACCGACATAGCAGTAGCAGAGTTAASACATGCTTCAGCAGAAGTCAGTGAAATAGTATTTTTCTTGCTTGGTGCAATGACGATAGTGGAGATAATTGATGCTCATCAAGGCTTTAAGCTGGTTACTGACAATATCACCACTCGCAAGCCCCGATCCCTCCTTTGGGTGGTTAGTGATCCATTTTGGATTTTTTACAGTTATAATTGTCGTTCAATCATTAAAGTGATAAGCTCCATGTAACCAATGAAAGATGCATTTATGTGTCAAGGTTCCTCCATCCAAACCAAAAAGAAAGAAAACAAAAACTGCTCACCACTGTCTTCTGGTGGATACATTTATTTACTGATTCTATACCCATGGTGATAAATTGCTGCTAAGATTGTAATCTGCCCTCTTCAACTCAATAGTTTAAGCTAATAGGGAAAGCTATTCACTCAAGATTCTTATACTTCCGGGAATTGGAAGCGGTCACCTGCTTGGATTGATTAAAGAGGAAGGATTTGTGGATGGAGGGAAAAATATTTCACAATTTTGTTATTTGTCATCTCTGTTATCTTATGGTATTGCTGATGATTGCAGGTTGGTTTCGTGACTTTCTTCCTAAGCTCTGTGCTTGACAACCTCACATCTACAATAGTCATGGTTTCCTTATTGAGGAAACTGGTACCTCCATCAGAATACCGAAAGTATGTTGTTGTAACTGAATGATTTGTAATTTTTTTTTTCTCATAAAACAGAATTGCATGTTTTGGAAACCTTCTTTTGCTAAAACTCTATGTGCATTCCCTTTCATTCTTTTACCTGCTTTGTGTAAGAAATTGTATTTTAAGCTACTGAAAACACGGAAAGAAGAACAATGAGGGAAGGGGGGTGATAGATGTTTTATAGCAAATTGGCAGCTTACACAGAAGACAGAACTGAGAAAGAATTACTTTCACACATGGACTAGTCGGGGTGAGGGGGAGGGGGGGATTGTACGCATGCCTGACTACCCAAAATAGTAGAGCGGTTGTTTCCCTGAAGACGTGCATGCACCTTATGTAAAGGAACTTAAATGGTGAAGAAAGCGAATATATAAGAATTGCATCCCCTTGTGAAGTCTAAAATGATTTTTATGAGTGAGGGGTTACTTTGTCTATGCATATTTTTTGCATGCAATCTGATAAGCAGCTATTGACAGGTTACTTGGTGCTGTAGTTGTAATAGCAGCAAATTCTGGTGGAGCATGGACTCCAATTGGTGATGTAACAACTACTATGCTTTGGATACATGGCCAAATATCCACATTGCCAACAATGCAGGTTTCTTCCTCTTGTCAACTGGTTATTGTTGTAGAATCTATAACTAGTTGACCTTCATACACAAACGAGTGTATTGATGCTATTTCTGGTATTGCAGAGCTTATTTTTGCCCAGTGTGGTTTCTCTTGCAGTGCCTTTGGCCCTCATGTCCTTCTCGAGGTACTTACATAGTGGATGGATTACAAAAAAAAAACGGTTGTGATTAGGAAATTGGTTCCTAAAAGTAGTTCCTCTATCCCATAAATATCCACAATGATAAAGGCACAAAGTTTTAAAAAGGTGTCACTATTACACTTTTAAAAACTAAATGACAACTTCACCCTTGATAATAGAGGGAGTAATGAATTTCTCCGAGGGTAGAACTAGAAAGTAGGCACTTACTCTTGAAAGTGAATGCTTATTTTGGGACAAACTAAAATAGGAGTGAGAACACTTATTTTGGGATAAACTAAAATAGGAGTGAACACTTATTTTGGGATAGAGGGAGTACCTTAAAAATTGTAATATTTCCTTTTTTGGAAAGATTGCAAGTTAAAGTTATCCCCTTTCCCATTACCATCATTTGGATCCACAAGATTCCTTCATTGTGTATTCTAGATATTTCACAAATGGCCAAACACTTATTTTAATGAGTGGTCGGGTTTTTGAATATCATGATTGACTTTTAGTTGCAAACTAACCATCGTTCTAGCTTGAACCGATAACCATCTTTCTGCTAACCTAGCCTCCTCCGTCCCTCAGGACCAACAAGGGGTAGAAAATCTAAAAGATAGCACTTTAGATTGCAAGAATGAGTGATTTTGGAAAATTCCTGAAATGTGTAGATGCAAAAGGATCATCGTACTCTGCACTTCTTTGTCCAAAATCCTTCGTTGTTGTAAAGTGTAGTTTAAGTTTTCCTGTTTCACAAAACAGTGGTTTCTTTGCAACTAAAAGTCAAGTATGGTAGTTCTAAAAACCATTTACACTTATCATGTGTTAAGTCAAACATGTTCAGATTTTCTCGAGAGAGAGAGCCAAAGAGGAATTACAACTAAGGGAAAGGAAAAAGAAAACCAAAAGAGAAAATAAGTTGGATTATAATATTTACAAATTAATTAAACTATTTCATGTGCTTTTTCGTTGTTCAGTGAAGTTAACGCCAAGGGGCAGAATGCAGAGGATGTATTGGCTTCTGAACAGATGGCTCCACGTGGGCAACTTGTTTTTGCAGTGGGAATTGGGGCATTAGTGTTTGTTCCAGTGTTCAAGTCTTTAACTGGTTTGCCTCCTTATTTGGGTATGCTATTCGGGCTTGGAGTTCTTTGGATCCTGACCGATGCTATCCACTATGGCGAATCAGAGAGACAACGGTTGAAGGTGCCTCAAGCATTATCGCGCATTGATACTCAAGGAGCTTTGTTCTTCCTTGGGATCCTTTTATCTGTCAGCAGGTATGCACTGATATCACTTTTTTTTTCCTGTTTCTGGAAACAAAATTTTTGCCATTTTTAACCCTCTAGTATTCCCTCCATCTCAAAATAAGCGCCCATATTTTTTATTCAGTTTGTCGAAAATAAGTGTCCGCTTACAAAACAATTTACTAAATTTCCATTTCCATCTTTAATTATGACGCACAAATGTCTAATTGTTGATGAGATGGAGAAATTCAATAAGGGTAAACTTGTCATTAAGTTAAGTAAAAACTGTATTAATAATACATTCCTAAAACTGTGTTTTTTTATTGCGGACATTTATTTTTGGGACGGAGGAAGTACTAAAATATTTATTTGGCAACTATTACTCATGAGTCACTTTTGACTCACCAATCCTACTTTCCGGTTGAAAACCGACTTTTCTCCTACATATTTGCCTTTGCCCTTAATGAGCCTTACTGATAACATGATATAAATAACGGCAGACTAGTCAAGTCACTTTCTTTACGAGGAAGCATGCCCAATAGGCACAACGTGGTTCTAACTTGAGGTTGGACTTAGCTATGTTTCCCTTGGAAGTAAACCAAACAAATATTTGTTTTGCCTGGAAATACAACCACATAAATATGTTTTCAGAGCAATGCTGTGTTTTAAGGCACATTGAAAATTACGTTCAGATGGGTTATTTCTCTCTCTTGGACATATTGGAGGTCTTTTTCTATTCGTAATCCTTGTAATGTATCTATATATAAGAAAATAACTGTAGTAGCATGCTTGTAATGACTATTCAAAACTTAGTATTGATAAACCAAAGAGCCCAGCATATCCAACCTGGAGGTGGGATCTGGGGCTGAAATGTACGTAGACATCTCCACTACCCCAAAACGTTGGGCTCCAAAGGTGAAAAGTGCCTGGATGTCCCAAGTTTAAATCCAAGGAGGAATACAAATCCCTTGTGGCCACGGAGGTTCAAACGGTGACTCCGGGCTACCCATAAAGCAGGTAGTTGCCCTGGGATTAGTCGGCTCGCATAGCGGATTGGATATCCAGGTTAATAAAAAAAAACAGTTCCTTAAAGACACCTGGCTTTTGAAACTTAGCATTGATATAGTGGAGAAAATATTTGTTGGGCTTTTTTTGGTAACCATGGGTGTCCAGCCCAGCTTGCATGCATCTCAACTAATCCCATGGGCCCTAAATATAACAACTAGGAAAATCCCAAGTGATCCTAAGGAGAATCGAACCAATGACTTATTGGAAGGAGCCCTAAGGCCTTGCCTTTACCCCTCAAGGTTAATATTTGTTGGGTTTGTATTACCAAGTAAAAAAATTTGGCATAAATTTGTTTATTTGTCCATAATCCCCCCTTTTCAATCTTTTTTTGTCCATTAGTCTTACTTTGTGGCCAAAATATGACATTCTTTTTACAGAGATAGCTTAATAATAACCAAGATACCACCAAAAGCTTTAGATTTTTTATAGCAAATATCAAACTTCTGACTTTGTGTTTGATGGAAATGTTGAAACCTTAGCCTGGAGGCAGCAGGGCTTCTTCGAGAATTAGCAAATTACCTTGATTCCCATATTTCCAATAGTCAGCTGGTTGCAAGCGCAATAGGGGTAGTATCGGCAATTATAGACAACGTTCCACTGGTTGCCGCAGCAATGGGGATGTATGACCTTTCCTCTTATCCCCAAGACTCCGAGTTCTGGCAGTTGGTCGCATTTTGTGCCGGCACAGGCGGGTCCATGCTCGTCATTGGATCTGCGGCTGGCGTTGCTTTAATGGGAATGGAAAAAATCAACTTTTTCTGGTATTTCCGCAAGGTATGTTCTTGCTTGCATGGGGTAGAATAACCTTCGGACAGTCTTTTAAATATGTCAGAAGGTTATTCTCCTAAATAGTCTCGCTTGTATGTCTCTTTATCAAATATAAATAAATATACAGTTGATAAATTAAAAATTGTTGATTATAAATGTTTGTTTCAGGTGAGCGGTTTTGCTTTTGCCGGTTATGCAGCGGGGATTGCAGTGTATTTGGCATCTCAGAACCTACATTTCTCTCCTATAACTGTAGCTAACCTTCCATTCCTCTCGGGTTCATGAACCACCGTTGCGGTCAAATTCCGATGACGGGTTTAAATGTAAAGCTGGTGGGGAGAAAATAGAACCAACAGTATATTGTTGTTGTGAAAGATGTTAGATAGAAGTTTGGGGTTGTAATGATCAATAATGTAGTCCCCAACACCCCAACACTTTTATAAATTTTGTTGAGTTTGCAAAAAACACAATTTTGCTCACATGAAGTAGAGTGCAATAGGGGATAAGTCTGTATTGAATATTCTTCACTTACACATATTCCATAAATGGATTTAGTGAAAAAAATTGGGGTTATCACAGGTCTATCAGATTAGGGTGGTGTTTGATTGGTTTGAGCTTGGGTTTCAAAGATCAAAAGCGTATGGAGGTCAAATATTCGAATCCAAAGAGAAATAAAAATCCTTTTGTAGCCACGAATGTTCAAATACGGTGACTCTGGGCTACCCGTGAAATGGGTGGTCGTTCTGGGATTAGTCGGCTCACATGGGTTCGATATCCAAGTTAATTAGGGAAAAAAATCCCTCTATTTGTGAGATGCCTGCGAACGTCGACAATTTTATAGGAGAAAAAGTGAAAAAAGGCAAATTCCTTATTTTGCAAAAAGGAAAAGTCTTAAAAAATTCCTAACAAGTTTTCTCATTTTGAATGGTTTAGTCTTTGAACTATTTTTTGGAATATAAAATCTTGAATTCTTTTTTAAAAATAAATAAACCATAGTACTTTTATTAGTCGGTTAATGTAACTTTTTTTAAGTTAAAAGAATATAGATAACCAATTTTTAAAGGTCCGATAGTTTATCTATACTATATTATAAAGCATTTGGCTAAAACTCTTAAAAACTCTTAAACTCTTAAAACTCTTAAACTCGTTCATCCCTATCCGATTTCATC
>NC_037529.1:63426431-63434356 GCF_001531365.2 Cynara cardunculus var. scolymus
ATATATTTTATTCAAAAATAAAAACATCATCGATTTCTCAAAATCACATAAAACCATATTATAACATCGACTGAGATAAAGAATAAAATGAAATATTAAAAACACGATGTATCTCGTTGCATTGCGCGAGTACGCTTCTAGTTTATTAAAAATGAAAATGTTTAAGACTTGATCAATCAAAATGAGAAAGTTTAATAGTTTTTTCATTAAAAAAATAAAAAAGTTCAATAATTTTTTTCTTTCAAAAGAAATAGTTGAGGGACTTAATAATTTAAAATAAGATGATTTTAATTTTTTGAAAAATTTCCTTGGCAAAAAGACGATTTTTCTGTTGGGAATGGACCAATAATATCATGTTGCAAAAAGGGGGCCTCGGCTTTGTGGTTGACCACCTCCAAAACAGAATTGCTTTTTTGATGATTAATCCAAAAAAAGTTGCATCCAGCCATTGCATATAAAAGGACCATCTGTAACCAACTCCTTCCAAACAATTTTATTAACTATAGCTAATTTAGACAATATTTTAATCATTTAATTTATTGCTTTATTTTTTATTAAAACAACAGGAAACAAGAATGTAATTTACTCTCTATATTATATTATACTATTATATATATATATATATATATATATATGGTGGGTTCAAATAAAAACCACTCAATTTGTAAAAATCGTGAAAATCTCATTCAATCAATCATAATTTTTTATTTTGTTCATTTTTTTGTAATTATGAGAGGTTGATTAATCATTTTTATTATGGAGGGTGTTAATCATGGATATTATCAWCTTCATTAATTTAATTTTAGAGAAATACATGAAACAGTTTCATTAAAATTTCATTATGTAGTATATGAAACAATTTCATAACCACATATGAAACAACTAATCAAAAAAAATATTATATGAAACAATTTCACAAGATTAACAATTTCATGAAAAAATTTCATAAGATTAACGACGGATGAGAGTAGTTTTTACGGTTTTTACAAATTGGAGTGGTTTTCATTTGATCGCTCATCTATATATATGTTCACATATATTTGTTTTTTATTGAGAAAATTGCACCAAAATGGAACATTTTGGGGAACCAACTTTCAAAATCGTCATTTTGGGGAACCAATTTGCACCTGATTTTTATTTTGGGGAACCAACTTGCAAAATCGTCATTTTGAGGAACCAACTTGCACCTGATTCCTATTTTGGGGAACCAACTTACAAAATAATTATAGAAAAATAACTAAAATTCGTTTTTTTTCCAAAAATTAATGCAATAAAATCTATTTTTCATTTCAAATCTCATTTTTTTTAATTCAGATATCAAATTGAATATTTAAAAAAAAAATCTAAATTACCACAATAAAAATTATTTTTTTACTAATGCAAAAAAAATCAATTTAATAGAAAAAAATTAATTGATGCAATAAAAAATAAAAATCTTGAATGAATATTTAATATTTATTTTTTATTGCATCAATTATTTTTTATATTAAATTAATTTTTTTTGCATTAGTAAAAAAGAACTTTTATTGTGGTAGTTTGTATATTTTTTTAAAAAGTTCAATTTGATATCTGAATTAAAAAAAATTGAAATGAAAAATAGATTTTATTGCATTAATTTTTGGAAAAAAACGAATTTTAGTTATTTTCTATAATTATTTTGCAAGTTGGTTCCCTAAAATTGAACAGGTGCATGTTGGTTCCCAAAATGATAATTTTAAAAGTTGGATTCCCAAAATAAGAATCAGGTGCAAGTTGGTTCCCCAAAATGATAATTTTGAAAGTTGGTTCCCTAAAATAATAATTTTAAAAGTTGGTTCCCCAAAATAGGAATAATGTGCAAGTTGGTTCTCCAAAATGACGGTTTTGAAAGTTAATTCCCCAAAATAAAAATTATGTGAAAGTTGGTTCCATTTTGATGATTTTTTTATTAAGGTTTTTTTTTTTTTTTATGAATTTTGCTTTTGATTTAAATTTTTGAGGTGAATCTATAATTTTTTATTAAGATTTTGAGATGAACTAGGGTGTTTTTTCCGTACTCTGTGTGATGATGTGGAGGTGAAGATCGAGGAGTTGGAAGTTACTGGAGAGGTGTATCTGACATCATGTAATTGGTGAGAGACTCAACTGTTAATAAAGAATAGAATAAATTACATTCTTATCCCTGATTTTAATACAAAATAAAAATACTAAAATATTCCTTTTTAAAGTCTAAATTTTATTAAACCCTTTTCTTATACGATGAACACAAGAATAGTCAAAAATCTTACTCGGTAGGAATAATGATAAAGATAGAAAGTCTTACTCGGTAAGTGAAGGTGACAACTCTTACCCGAATAAGTGTTTATCGGGTAAATTGTTATATACGACATCATTTTAATGTATTACAATCTTACTCGGTAAAATAAATTATAGTGTTGACTTATAACGGTAATTGCTTACTGGATATGTATTTAAGTAAGTTAACGTAACTTTTTGAACGATAGAGATGGGGTATGTCTTAAATTGCAAATTACAATAATTTAATCTATTAGATATTTTAAAATAAGGATCCAAACATAATTCACTCTTAAATTTATGACATTTTACCCAAACATTAAAACACCAAATAAGCAAGCAAGCAGGGTCTACATTATGAAAAGCACAAATTGTGAACAATTGACCTCTTGCAACAATGATTTTGCCAAAATTTTGAGTTTAACATATTACAAAGCAAGGAACACAAACTCCTCAACTGCTGGAATCTCACCAATCCTCCTCAACCCTTCTTTGCTCGGTTTCTCATCCACACCAATCGCCATCACCGCTTGCTTTCTGGGCGAGATCCTCCCCACGCTCATGAAGCTCACGTTCACATTCTCCTCTCCCAGTATGCTTCCCACGCTCCCGATCATACCCGGCTGATCCACCTGCCTGCAAAGTATGAGGTTTCCTTCCAAACTCACATCCACCTCAAAAGCTCCCACTTTTGTTAAATGAGGAACCCCATCTTTCACCCTCCCTTCCACTTTGATTTCTCCCGACTCCGAAATCGCGCTCGCAAATTTCGACTCCACGTTAGCGATCTGGACTTGAATGATCTCGAGCGGCTTCTCAGGTGACCCATCCAAGATGACCCGTTCTTCGCTTATCCGGATTCCTCTTTGTTTGGCAGTGAAGTCTGCGTTCACCAAGTTAACAAAGACGCTAGAGATAGGCTCGATCAGACCTTTGGTAACCATGGCTCGTAGTAGTCTGGTATCCAAATCATCGGGAGCTCTGGCGGAAGCATATGTCACTTTTACCAATTTCACACCACTTCCTCCGGCTACCAATTGCACAGCCAATCTCCCAAGCTTTTCAGCAAGTGTAACGTAAGGCTTCAGTTCTACAAGTACCTGCACCACCAAACAATATATGCATAAAAATCAAAATAAATAACAACATTTCCTTTATTGACAACCTTTTAAAGTTAAATTTACCTATTTAACCAGAAGGTAGGTGATGAGCACACAAGATTCTCCTAATATGTGATATGTATCCCATATTTGGCAACCATAAGCTAGCTTATTTTTTGAGCTTATAGGAAAAACTCTGTAGTTAGCCATAAGCCAACTTTTTTAAAATTTCGGTAAGCTCCAAGGGCTTTTTTTTCCAATTATGCACCATTGTATTTTTTTTCAATTAATTTTTCCACGTCTTTTGGGTTATTTTACATAGTCTTCTAGCTCATTAGCTAGTTTTAACCCAGCATGACTAGTTTATCAACTACTTTATCAGCCAACAACTTATCAGCTAGTTTGCAGCAAACATGCCGTGATACTTGACGGGTGCTTAAAGACGTTTGAGTGTAGCCAAATAATTCCTTTGAACAACTCATCCACTCAAACATACCCATTTTCACGAGACAAAAAAGAATCATTGATTTCATGATGAACTTAAAAGCAAGGAGAAATCATTGCATCTCGCCTATTGGGGAAGACGCTAAAATTAATATAAAAAGCAAATAGTGAATCCATGATTCCGAGCAAGTTCTAGTACCACTTAGATTATAACAAGTAGCTAGCCAGCCCATCACCACCAGTAGATGGGCAAAAGCAAGAAGCCAAGAAGAGTTTTCTTCAGTTTCAAAGTGAAGTTGGCAAATTAGTTGGACGAGGAAGTGAGATGGCGGATATCATGCACTAAATAGCTATTAATATATTTATAAGATAAAATATTTAGCTTCAAGTAGTACCTCTGCAGGAACCATAGGAGCATTTACTGCAGTAGCAGCAAGCTCTCCCCTTAAGGCTCCAACAACAGCTTCAGCTATTTCAATTGCCACTCCTTCCTGCACAAACCTTGAATATGAGACACGAACAATGCAGAATCCAGACAAAAGCCACAACATTTGAAGTTATTGACAAACCTGAGCTTCCATGGTACTGGCACCAAGATGAGGAGTAACGGTGACATTCTCATGATGAACCAACTTGCTATCCTGCGGCGGTGGTTCTACAGTGAAAACATCAAGTGCAGCCTGCAAGTATAGAACAGTTTAATTGAAATATATGAACAGATAACAAGAATCTGTGATAATAAAAAAATAAATACCTGTGCTACAATGCCAGCATCCAGTGCTCTGACTAATGCATCTTCATCTATAACTCCTCCACGTGCAACGTTGACTATTCTCACTCCTTTCTTCATCTTTGCAAAGTTTTCGTCATTCAAAATTTTTGACGTAGAAGGAGTGAGAGGCATGTGAAGTGAGATGAAGTCGGCTGTTGAAATGGCTTCATCAAAGCTCACCAGATCCACTCCTATTGCATGAGCACGATCTGCTGGAGCATAAGGATCATGTGCAATTATATGCATACCAAGCCCCTTGGCACGCCTGGCAACTTCTGTCCCAACCTTCCCAAAACCCATCACAGCAAGAGTCTTGCCAACAAGTGACACACCCACGTATTTGTTTCTCTGCCACTTCCCTACAGCGGTGACATTGTCATTGACTCATCGATTTATATAGTGAATTCCAAGTGAAACAACGATCAACAAGCCTTTTCCAGAGTGAGCAAAGTGACATGAGAAATAAAGATATGTATAAAATCAATCATCTAAGTACACTGTGATAAATAAAGATATGTATAGAATATATTTTGAATTAGGTACCTGCTAACAGACAAGAATCAACAACCTTCTTCAACAAGAAAAATTAGCATTAGCTAGTGCTTATTAAAGATAAAGGATCATGAACAACAATTTATTGCAGAAGTTGAATTTGAATACAAAAAGAAGACAAGAAACACAATTCAGTACATCATGCAAACTAGTTAACAGACCAGAATCAACAGAAGGCAATTTCAATGCAAACTAGTTAACAGAAAGCAATTTCAAGAAGTTATACTTCAATGCAATTACTAAAAAGACTGAACATATTGGCAATTGAAGATGACCAACGCTCCACGTCATATTGGTAAAATCAGTTTATGAACACCACATGTTCGTGTACTCAAAAGTACATCACAATTGAACAGAAATGTTCTGATTAGTTCGAATCTGGCATAAAAAGAAGGAACAGAAAACCCATGCTTTGCAAGCTATTCACAGCATAGCATGTGAAACGGGAATATTGATCACATCTTGTTGATTTAAGAACAGAATTTCACATCTTATCGGTCAAGAAGCAGTGTATTCACGTGTTATCTATTTGGAAAAAAGATGTACTAATTCGCTTTAAGGATCAGAGGTATCTATCTAATAAAATAAACCTAAGAAACTAGATCTAGGTAATGGTCTTAGAACAACAAACAGACCGCATTCAACATGATAGGTATATGACGAAATGCTGAAAAGAAACAATTTATCACTAAATGAAATAATCACCAAGTTTCAAATTGACAAACGTATATCTGGAATTGTAGTGTACAAACCAGCTTTAATCGATGCATCAGCCTGAGCAACATTCCTCGCCATAGCAGTAAGAAGAGCGATCCCGTGCTCAGCAGCCGCAACGGTATTAGCCGTCGGTGCGTTAACCACGAGACAACCATGCTCCGTCGCCGCGGCGAGATCCACGTTATCAATACCAACGCCGGCTCGTCCAACAACCTTTAGCCGACCGGCGGACGATTCGAACACCTCACGGCTCACTTTAGTCCCACTCCTCACAATCAAGGCGTCGCAAAGCGAGATCTTAGTACAGAGTTCCTCAGGACTCAAGTTATACGAGCAATCGACGTTAGCAAATCCTTTCAAAAGGTCAATTCCAGCTTCTCCAAGCTTCTCGGCCACAAGGATGGTAGGTTTGGCATCCATGGAGACAACGACGAAAACCGGAGACGCGCGACGGCGTTGGTGACGCGGGAGAGAGACGTTGAGAGGAAGTCTCCATGAGAGAGAGGATAGAGTGGATTTCTTCAGTGATGATGGAGCTGAAAGGATGATCGATGAAGCTAAAGCCGCCATTGTTATGGTGAATTTGCTTTTCAAATCTCTCCCTCTCCCTCTCTCTCTCTCTCCCCTTCAGTCCTGGTATCTGGTAACGTGCGCGGTAGAAAAGGGCTGAATGGGGGCTGTTATTTATAGTGGCGCTGCACATTGTAATTCCGTGGATCAATGGTTGGTGAAAATAAAAAATAATATAAAAAACAATTGGTTATGGTAGCGTCCACATTTGTTACATTTTAACAACTTGTGAATTTTAATTTATTAGCATTAAATATTCAGAAAAGGCAAAAAAAATTGATAACATATTATAATAAATAATTTATTATCATAAAAAATTGTAATTCATCTTTATATATAAATAACCGATAAAAAATATGTATATTTAAATGAGTTTTTTTTTTCAAATACTAATATACCATTTTTTATTAACTATTTTAATATTTTCCATTTTTTGTATTAACCTAGATATTCAACTCGCTATGCGAGCCGACTAATCTCAGGATGACCACCTGCTTTGTGGGTAGAACTTTCGTAGCCACAAGAGGATTTTTATTTCTCCTTGGATTTGAACCTGAGACCTTCTGGTACTTTTGATCTTTGGAGTCAAGTTCAAACCAGTCAGGCACCACCCTTGTGGCTAACTGTTTTTTTTTTTTATCAACCTGGATATCCAACCGCTATACGAGCCGACTAATCTCAAGACGATCACCTGCTTTGCGGGTAGCCTGGAATCACCGCATTTGAACCTCTGTGGCCACAAGAGGGGTTTTATTTCTCCTTGGATTTAAACCTGGGACCTTCAGGCATTTTTTTTCTTTTAATTAACATAGAAAAACGAGGTCCTTTGTCTCTGATTTCTTTTTAGAAATCGAATTTTCTCAAAACAAAAAAATTAGTAATTTCGACTACAATTTGATAGGAAATAATTAGATCAGATTATTAAATAATCTTCCCTCATTATGCATAGTTTTTTTAAACATGTTTTTTAACTGCATTTCCGCAAGTTTTATATATTATCATTTTTTTACATATTTTATCTCATTGGTAGTGGATATGCTAACTTGCCAAGTTCTAATTTGTTTAGGGAAAAACACAACTTACAAAATAAGAGTTTTTTTATTCTCCGGATCATAATTGTTTCGTTTATTCTTTGTCAAGTTATTCTAAACTACAAGAGTGGTGTTTGATTGGTTTGATCTTAGACTTCAAAGGTCAAAAGTGTTTGTATGTCTCAGGTTCGAATTCAAGGAGAAAAAATCCTCTTGTGGGCACGGAGGTTCAAATGTGGTGATTACGGGCTACACACGAAGTAGGTGGCCGTTTTGCAATTAATCGGCTTGCATAGCTGGTTGAATATACATATAGCTAAAAAAAACTGTCGTTTTACACTCATACATATCAACATTAACTATATTTTTTTTACATGTTCAATGTAATAATTAACTACATTTTAACAAGAAGGATTCATTTAATAACAAGTATATGATTTATTTATTTACAAATAATTATATAAA
>NC_037529.1:63434383-63444229 GCF_001531365.2 Cynara cardunculus var. scolymus
TGGGTCAAAGCCATGAATGCGGAAATCAATTCGATAAACAAGAATAATACTTGGGCTCTCGTGAACAAGCCTATGGGGGTGAAGCCAATCGGACTCAAATGGGTGTTCAAATTGAAGAAGAATGCAGACGGCACCATTAATAAATATAAGGCAAGGTTGGTTGCTAAAGGTTACGTGCAACAACCCGGTATTGATTTTCAAGAAGTATTTGCTCCGGTAACTTGAATCGAAACTATCCGACTTCTTATAGCTTTATCCGCAACTAATGGGTGGGAGCTTTACCACTTAGATGTTAAAACGGCGTTCTTGCATGGAGAATTGAATGAAACCGTTTACGTGTCACAACCGGAAGGCTATATAAAGAAAGGCAACGAGCATAAAGTATATCGTCTTACAAAAGCAYTATATGGTCTAAGACAAGCACCTAGAGCATGGAACACGAAGCTTGACGGGATTYTGAAGAGCATGAAATTTCAAAAGTGCATGAAAGAACCATCGGTGTACCGGAAAATTGAAGGAGCTAACTTGCTAATTTTAGCAATTTATGTTGATGATTTATTTGTCACAGGTACAAATTTGAGCATGATCAATAGGTTCAAATTTGAGATGTCCAAGAACTTTGAGATGTCGGATCTTGGAAGATTGACTTATTACCTTGGCATTGAAGTTAAGCAAGAAGATCAGGGATTACTATAAACCAAGAAGCATATGCTCGACGCATTTTGAAGGAAGCCGGTTTACATGATTGCAATCCGACCCACATTCCCATGGACCCCGGAAGTAAATTGTCAAAGTCCGAAGACGAACCTGAAATCGACCCAACACAATATCGAAAGGTGGTAGGATGCCTTAGATATCTCTTGCAAACAAGACCCGATATGGCATATGCGGTTGGGGTTGTTAGCCAATACATGCAAAGCCCAAGAGAATCACATGGCGGTGCAATCAAGCAAATCCTACGGTACTTACGGGGAACAATGGGATACGAAATCAAGTACGAGAGGATGGGACAAAACCGACTCATTGGTTATAGTGATAGTAGTCACAATGTTGACCCGGATGACGGAAAAAGCACAACCGGTCACATTTTCTACTACGGGAAATCTCCGATAACATGGTGTTCACAAAAGCAAGATATTGTTGCTTTATCATCTTGCGAGGCGGAGTTCATGGCGGCCATGGCGGCTGCATGTCAAGCAATATGGCTTCAAGATTTGCTAGGAGAAATCATGAACAAAGCACAAGAGAAGGTGGTTCTAAGAGTTGATAACAAGTCGGCTATCGAACTAACGAAGAATCCTGTTTTTCACGGAAGGAGTAAACACATTCACACGAGGTTTCACTTTATTCGCAATTGTGTTGAAAACAAACAAGTGGAGGTGGAGTACATTCCCGGTGAGGAACAAAAGGCGGACATTCTCACAAAACCATTGGCTCGAATCAAGTTCAAGGAGATGAGGAGCTTGATTGGRATCGAAGAYGTCTCTAGAAGGACTTAGAGATTCGGGGGTGATTGTTGGAATCCTAAAGTCATGGRATCCAAACCCTTGGTGAACAAGCAATCGGTATATAGAAACAAAAGAATAAGTCAGGTTTCTAGTTTCCTAATTAGAGAGTTTCCTAATTAGAGAGTTTCCTAATTAGAGAGTTTCCATATTATAGTCTAATACAAGTCGGTAATTAGATCTATATATACATGCCTTAATCGAGATTTAGGATTATGAATTAACAATTGTAAACAGTCGGTTTTGAGCTATTTTCCGATTAATCAAAGCATGGTTTGATTTATTGTTTGCAATTACGTTCTTATTAAACTTTACGTTAGCGTTAACAGCAGTTCCCCGCGTGGTGCCTTTGTCGACCACAAACTCTCCCAACCGTGGGTTGTTCCAGTCCGACAAACTGTTGTGATCGATGCATTCTAGAAATGGTGCCTTGCTAGATGTGGGAAGAGTTGTATTGAATGTCATCGGAGTCAAGTTCATGCACTTCAAAAGTACTTAGCAAACGGGTAAATAAACCGTCATAGATAAGACTGGAACTAGACCAGGTGGTGACCTCCTCAGGCATGGCACATCGTTAATAATACAATATAGCAATATGCATTTATCCCTTGATAGGGTACTTCCATGAGTTGTCGACATAATATTATGCCTGACAAACTGAAACCAAAGACTAGAATGGAAGTCTAAGTGTCCTAATTGAATCATGTTGCGTTTTCCCTCTAAGGTCCAAACAAAATCAAGCAGTGTTAGGGTGGAGGCAATCTCCCGATCTTGATCGACAGTGGTACCCTTGGTTATAAATTTAGCAAAAGAATACTAGTTTGGAGGCTCAAAACCGAGGGTTGAGTTGATTGTAGAACTAGAATAAATCACATGTCACCCGAGAACAGTGACCATATCCCTATTTGTTCCTATGAAAGCTGCGAAAAACTCACGGATCAAAGTAACATTCATTCGTTACCCATTGGTGTGCCACGAGGTGGAGTACCCTTCAACCAAAGAGACATTAAAACTACATTCAACTAACAATTTCTTAGAGAGAAGGTTGCATACCTCTCCTGAATGGGTGGGGGTGGTGGTGGTGGTGGTGGTGATGGGATGGTACGAGGTTTATGCTTCCGGCCTCCGCCAGAGGCAACACAATGGGAAATTTCTTCAGCCTGAGGATCATAAGGACTATCAACGTCAACCGGTTGCTTCGTCAAGTTGTCAGTGGGAGAGTCTACTGCTCATAAGTAAAGATATAATGAAAGAAAAGAAATACTAAAATATCAATGGCATCAAATGAAAAGTTGCCACTATGGTCATACACCATTCACCATACTGGTGAACAGAAAGTGTATATCGCAGAATTTAAACTAATTAAAAATTAAATACAAGAACAAAGTAATTCTCAGTTGAATCTCGATGGTGTATGATACTCGCCCAAGCCCTCTTTATATAGGTGAAGAGATGAAAGAGACTTGAGGGGAAGAAATAGGTGAAGAGATGAAAGAGACTTTATCTTCTAATTCAAGTTTTTTCCCATTTTCCTTGTCTCCTTTCTCTTCATGTTCATGAAATCTCGCCATAATGACTTACAGATTCAAAATCCGACTTTTCAGCTATTTCTCGACTTTATGAATGATTTAGACCAATGAAATATTAGAAGACTCAAAGGGGTATTTGGATGGGTAAATGGAGCGAAAATGGGTTTAAAAAAGTGACAAGTAACTCTAAGAATTTAAAGTTATCACCAGGTGAGCTGAGATAAGCATGCATAGAAAAAACATCTCTTTCATCCATGTATAATTAGTAATTAATGATTAAGATTTAGATGGGCTTAGGATTCGTTTGGCAGGTTCGGATGGAAGGTATGCAAACCCAACATGAAACCTACAATCCTACATAAAATTTGGTTTTCGATTTTCGGGTTTTACTAAAGATCGAGTATCGGTTTTTTCCATAAATTTTGGTCTGGCTGGACGGGTTCATCGGGTTAATTTGTGTTTTCCACAACCCTAATAACGGTTATTGTTGGAAAAATCAGTTATACAAATCTGTACTAGGTATTCTTACTTATATATATATTCAAAATTTACACTTAATTAAAATACTTATATATATATATATATATAGCAATTTATTTATTTATTCATGTATTTCAATTAATAAAGCACCATAAATATATTTTTTGTTTAATTAGATATATAAATTACTTATTTAAAAAATAAACTTAATAAAAAACAAAAAACGAAAAAACTTTCTATTCTTCAGAACTGTTCAAAATATTATTTTAGACTTGTTGATTAATTCTGTTGAGAATTTTGAAAAAAGACTTTTTTGTCTCGAAAAAATCATTTCGGTTTTAAACAACGAAATCAAAGTTTTGCATTTTAATATAGACTTTTTAAAAGAGCAAAATACTTATATTTAGACGTTAAAATTTTGCAAATTTCTTTAGATAATTTTACAAAAAAGTTAAATCAGCATAACCCAGATTTATCTGATTCAGAAGATATCAGAGCTTTGACATACTAGATCAGTTCTTTCTCTTTATAAACAAGTTCAAGAATTCCAATCTTCAAAGACAAACCTCCAATCATCTACAAGTGTTTTAAAAAAAAAGATTTAGTTAGTGTTAGACCCAAAAATATTTTTAATAAGATTTTATTAAAAAAAAAAAAAGAGTATAACACTACTTTAGAAGAGATTGTTGATCCTGATCAAGATTACAAAAAATTTCAGACTCATGATCTTCAGTTGTTAAATCCTGAAATTCTATACATTAAAGTCATTTTTGAGACATCATCCCAGTTTTTTAAACATAGTCAAGAAATTACTCTTCAGTGTATTAAAGACCAGTCAAAGATTTTAGACATTGTTTTCAAAGACGCTCACAGACAGTTGTTTAAAAAAGATTTTAAATTTATACATTTTTGTTTAATCATAATAGGCATAAAGGTTTAATGAGGAAATATATAGGTACTAAAATTTTAGTTATTATTTTTGATAATAGAATCTCTAATATTGCTAAAGAAATGATTCCCAGTATCGATATTGATTTAAATAATAATAATAATAATAAATGTATTATTTATTATACTTCAGACTTTTTAGGGTGCGTTTGGTAAGCGGAACAGGATGGGACAGGACAGAACAGAACACATTTGTCCCATGTTTGGCATGTGTTTATATGGAACAAGGTGAAACTAACTAGAACAAATATGGAACACGCGTGTCCCTCCTAACCCCCCTGGAATTAAGTGGAACAAGGAAACATTTTACCCATATACCCCTAAAATTACAAAACCTAATCACACTCTCCTCTCTCATCCTCTCAACTCGTCTCCTTCATCAGATCCGGCTCTACCCTCTCTACTCCTCTACTTGTTTTCATCATCAAGATCAATCCTAGGAGGTAATTTCTGAAATTGATTTCTCATAAAGAAATGAAGCATTTTTGTTAATTCGCCCATAGGAAATCCAAGGATGAACAGGGGGCTTGAAACCACCAATTTCTTCTCCTTGTTAACACTATACCCATCGATTCCAGAAACTTTAATCATGAAAACCAATTTGTAGAATATTAATCATGAAAACCAATTCCAAAAAAGTTAAAACTTGAAACCCATTTCCATAAACTTGAACCTTGAAACCCATACCCATCGATTTATGCTATTGTAGAAGGAATTACTGTCCCAACTACTGTTTTCTGAATCGATTTTGATTGATGTTGAGGCTATTGTTTTCTGAATCGATTTTGGCCGATGTTTTGGCTATTGTTATGTTAATCGATTTTGGTTGATGTTTAGGCTCCTGTTTTTGGTCGATGTTTGCTACTGTTATCTTAATCGATTGTTACCATCGATTTATGCTCTTGTAGAAGATTAGCTGCTGTGTAAATGGAACTTTGTTTTTGGTTTTTTGATAGTCAGAACTAATTAGACAAGAATATGCAATAAGAATATGGAGCTAAGCTTTACTGTCAGTTCTGAAAACCCTTCAAGTAAAAAAAAAACATTAAATAGCTCACTGGGGGTAAATTGGTCATTTTAACCAGTCTTGTCATGTTGTCTTACCAAACGCTGAACAGCTGTCATGTCCTGTCCTGTCTGTGTACCAAACGCACCCTTATTAACTATCAAAAATATATAAAAAAACTTAAAAAAACAAAAGGTAAAATAAATTAAAAATTAAATTACGGATTCGGTCCTTGTAATTTGGGTTTATTATGAAATTGGTCAGTATTTTATTATTGAAAAACCTGAAGATTTGTACTTCGTAATTTGGGTCCAATTCCCCTTGCAATTTGGTGATCCACATTGAATTATTATATTAGATTCATTTTTTAATATCAAAACTCATTAATTAATTATTATTAATTATTGTTTTTGTAATGTTCAATTCTCGATTTTAAATTAAATATTTATACATTAATATTTTACTTCACGTAATTATTTTCCTAATGTAAAGTTTATAATTAAAAAATTATTATTTTTTATTTTAACATAATTTTATTGATAAATTATGTATTTCTGTCATTATTTTTATAAATTATGAATCTTGTATTTAAAAAATGGTTCATAATGATAAAAATAATGTTAATTTAATATCCACACATAAAATTTTGTATTTTATTTGGAGTGTGGTTGAGGTTGAATATTTGTAGCTCTTAGGGAACGTTTAGTTCCTAAAATGAAATTCGATGGAATTGGAATTCATCAAATGAATTTGACTTTGAGGGAATAGAATGAAATTTGATGGAATTTGACCATGTCTTGTGATTGCGTTTGGTTGCATAGAATTGGAATGAAATTCTTAACGAATTGAATTTTTTTTTGTTTGGTTCACATAATTCAACTTTGAATCGAAATTAAATATCAACAAATGACCTTTTATGATTTTGAATAACGGAATTGGACTACTGATATCGATAGCTAGTTATCTTGAATCGATTCCTTGATTACATATGTTGTCTATCGATCTTGTATAGATGGAGAGATTATGCGAGAGAGAGAGAGAGAGAGAGAGAGATCAATTAGATGAGATGATAAACGCAACGTTGAATGAAATTGGATTAGGGAAAGAATTTGTCGGAAAAGAATTGAAATCCGAGGGTATTGCCGTGGAATGTAAAATCTGTGAGTGAAAAAATTTATTGGAATTGAAAAGATTTCATCAGTTTTATTTCATGAACCAAACATTGTATTTGGAATTTGGTCAAAGGATTTGGTCATCCCAATTCCTTTCGATTCCATTCAAATCCTAAATTCATTTTTTGCTCCATATCTTTTTAAATTCATTATTTTTGTTCTTCGTTCAATGCAAATTTTATTTCGGCAAGTTGAAAAACCAGATCTTATCCTGGCTCCAACTTAGGTTCCTTTATCTTCGTCCTATTAATTCTTCAGTTAGGCTAAATGTTGTTCAGTTCAATCACCGATACCATCACCAGCTAAATCATCAATAAAATGTCTTATATCACTCACATTACCATGTTCATGGGTTTGTAGTGGTTTTTCTTATTTTGATTTGTGTTACTTACTTTTGCTAAGCATAATTGGTATCTGATTATTGGATGATTTGGTTTGATTAGGAGGTAGAGAGATATGGTTCAAGAGTGGTGGAGGTGGAGGGCTTTGGATCCAGGGTGGATGACGGAGGAGTAACGTCGGCAAAGTGACTCCCTTGATGATGAAGAGCACTTGATGGTTCTCACACCTTGGTCGTGGTTCTGAGGGAAAGAAGATAAGGATGTTTATGGCAACCTGATATTTAAGGAAGCACAACTAACCTAAGCGGGGGCAGAATCAATGACCCAAGGTTTGAGAGGGCAACTCTCATTGGGTGGTAGGTGCTGGTAACATCAGCTTTAGCATGGTTAACTAGGGTACTGGTGCTTTTTCTGTGATGATTTTGATTTCTAGAAGAAAAAACTAGTTTTCCATTTAGATTTTGTTTGGAGTTTTTTATGTACGTTTTAGGATTTGTTCAACTCCTCCCCACATCCCTGCCCAAGACCGTTGATCACCATTCCTTTGTTGATTAAGTCATCGTCATGGGTTGTTGATTGTTATGTTGCTCGCTCGACTGCTCTACCACTGGCACGAGTAACTACTCACACCATCAGTACAACACTAAGTACATTCATTATCATTCTTCAGGTACGGTGATTTTTTTCTATAGGTTTAGATTAACAGTCCTTTGTTCGTCTACTACAAACTTACTTTCCAAAATCAAATCCCCAAGTCCCACGTTGATCTAGTTCATCTTATGCTACACTACACAAAGTCCCAACTGTGATCTTAGATATATAGCATATCATGATATAAACGCATTTATCTTCTAAACTAAATAGAAGCCTGTAATACGAAAACTCACTTCCCAAATTCCAATTCATAACTCCCAAACTCCATTTGTAAACTTGTTCATTACTTCATTCAGTGCACATTCGCATAAAGCTACGAGCCATGATCTTGTAAATATTCAAAAAACAGATGCTCGTCAAATTCATTGGTGAATTTATAAAGGTGAGTGTTTTTTTTATTGTTGATTTTATTAATGATATATTTATATATTTATTCATTTAAAATTATCAAATTTGATTCCAAAGCTACCCTTTTATCACCCTTTGCCTCCTTACTTTTCTTCCTAGCCACCATTAGTGGGATGAAAAGTATTTTTTGCATTTTTTTTATTCAAAGTTTACGAGTTTATTTAGTTAAAGATTTTAAAGTGTATATATTTTTAATTGACGAACCAAATAAATATAAAATAAATGTGTTATTATTTTTTTTGTAATTGTTGTCTAATTTAGTGTAAATAAACACGATTGCTTGATTGAAAACTTGTGAATAATTTAAAGGTTTCTAAGTAGTTGTAAATGGATTGATATCTAAAAAAACTCGGTCTTATTAAATACTGGTTAAAGGGGTCCAAAAAGAGACCGTAACCAGGAAACTCAAGTCTCATCCGTTTGTTTTGGGTTTTTTGGTCTGGTCTATTAGAAAAGGGAAATTAATCGATTTAATGGGGAAATTTTTTAAAAAACTGAATCAGTCTTTATGTGGCCTGAAAAAGATCAGTCTGAATCCAATAGGACTCAAAAATCTTGTCTAAAAAATGATCAGCAATCCGGTCTTAAATGATATCATTGACCGGTTTTTATTTTGTTGGATCCATCAAGCCCATCCAAGTGCCCATTTCTATCCATGGCTATTTTTCTAATTCTCAAACTACAATTGACCGATTGGATTCTTAGGGGGCGTTTGGTTCGCAGAATCTGAAGGAATCTGATGGAATTGGGATATTGAATTTTATTGACTAAATTTCATTCTATTGTTTGGTTCAATCTTTTTCACGAAATGATTCTTTAAAATTCTACAAATTCCACAAATAAAGAAATTTAACATTCCTTAGCAACTACGTGATATTTTGATGGAATAGAATTCTCTATTTTCGTAATACCAAATATGCTCTTAACCTAATATACCTTAATATCATGAACCTCAACATGACCATTGTCGATGACCTTCGACTACCGTCGATCTAAACCACCCCTGACCATCACTATCTGAACCACCACCGATTACCACGGATTTGAATTACCGCCAACCACCACTGCTCCAAACCACTGATGATCTGAACCACCGCCGACGACTATAGATTTGAACCACCGCCAGCCACCCCTGATCTGAATCACCGCCGATTTGATCCACCGTCGATCTGAACCACCGTCGATCACCGTCATCTGAACCACTATGGACCACCATCGAATTGAACCACTGTCGACCATCGCCATCTGAACCACCACGGACCACCATCGATTTGAACCATCACCAACTATTACCGATCTGAATCACCGCTGGCCACCGCCGATCTGAACCACATCCGGCACTACTAAAGCACCACGGACCACCACCGGTTTGAACCAGTGTCAACCACCGACGACTACCACCGATCTGAATCACCGTCGAACACCATCGACTAGGGGTGCTCAAAAACCCGACCAACCCAACCCAACCCAACGCGAAATAACTCAACCCGAAGCAACCCAATATCTAATCGAGTTGTAAAATTTTCAAACAGTAGGTATTGAGTTGATATTGAGTTACCATTATTTGAACCCAACCCAACTCAAAATCACATAAAACCATATCATAACATCGACTGAGACATAAAAAATCGAAACATTAAAATCGAGATGTATCTCGCTGCATTGTGCGAGTATCCTTCTAGTATTAAAAAATATTAATTGATATAAATTGAAATTTAATTATTAATTATACATCATACATTAATATTAATTAATTATTGACAATAATTATTAAATCATGTCAATTATTTTCATATTAATTAT
>NC_037529.1:63444586-63445716 GCF_001531365.2 Cynara cardunculus var. scolymus
CATCTTATTGTATCAATTAATATATTATATTATTTGAAATTTGTTTCAATTATATTTTAAAGTATTATAATTGATTAATTTTTCAATATGTCATTTTTAATTATTTTATATTTTATCAGCTAATTTTACCAAATATGAATTGTTCTTCAAGTAGCTCATAAGTTAATAGTTAGTTTATCAGTCACCAACTATTTGTCGGTTAATTTGTCAAACATATCCCTAGTCTCTATCTAATATAACACCCCTCCCTCTCTTTCTATATGTAATCTAAAACATTTTAAATGAAAAAAGTTAAAATTTAAAATATAATAAAATTTTAAATCAAAATATATTAATTAAAATCAAATTTTAAATGAAAAAAGTTATACAAAAATTGAACCTTTTATTTTTTTAAATTGACACATGTATTATTATTTTTTTAACATTTTTTTTAAGTAATTACAACCTTTACATTAAACAATAAAAATAATTTAATTTGTATGTTATTTCACTCTGTAAAACAATACTTTAGTGTTTTACATTACAATTCACTGTTACTTTTTGTTTCTTTTCACGTGGTGAAACAACACTACATTATTTCACCACGTGAAACAACGGTACATTGTTTCATCATGTGAAACATCACTACATTGTTTTACCATTTGAGACAGAACTACATTGTTTTACATTAGCAAAATTGTGTTGTTTCACAGTATGAAACAACACTTTCGTGTTTCACATCTCATTTCACGTCAACTTTTGTTTTATTTTCAAATTGTAAAACAACAGTACATTGTTTCACCTTATGAAACAACAATTTATTATTTAACATTAACGACATTATGTTGTTTCACAATATGAAAGAACATTTTAATGTTCCACTTTCATTTTCACATCACAGTTTATTTCGACTTCATTTTATTTTTATATTGTCAAATAAGTTTACTAAATTTGTTTCAATTTAGCGATATTGTATTGTTTCATTGCGTGAAAATAGAACTTTGATGTTTCCATGTGATGTTTTAATTACAATTTTCTTATATCTATTATATTTTGTTTTCTCATATGATGTTTTTATTATTTAAATAGTCAAATTTATTTTTTTAAATGTATATTTTTCTATATATTACCAGTAAAAAATTTATATGTGA
>NC_037529.1:63446096-63459747 GCF_001531365.2 Cynara cardunculus var. scolymus
AGAGAGAGAGAGAGAGAGAGAGAGGGTGTGTGTGTGTTGGGTTCATGTGGGACCAACCTATTTTCATGAGACCCGTGAGACCATTTTCTTATACTTGAAACTATACAGCAAAATGTTGTGTGTAACACCCCAAGATCCACATTTGTATATAACCATGTATCTCATATATCAAAAAATACAAATAATACACATTCAGTCCCAACAATACAAGAAACTATATTACAGATTGACAACCAAATTTTTTTCCCAAAACATTTTTGTACATAACTTGCATATATAACAAGTATTAAAAAAAAAAATTCCAACAGTTAACATGTTTCTTCATAACCAAGTAAACACAAAAAGAAAAATTCACAAAATATCTTACCATTCTATGATTAAAGTATGCATATGATAAGAAGTAATAACCGTATAACAACACTGAAAAATATCCGACAAATAACACCTGTCGTTTGCTCCTATATTGTCGTGAAGCATGCACATAAGGTATTCTAACACATGATTTAGTCTTGATGTGATTGTAGGAATATAACATGAACATGAAAAACAATAATAAAGTTGATGGAATTATAATTAAAGTAGTTGGATGTTACTTCAATAATGGTCCTACGAAAAAGAAGTGATAATCACCATAAAGGAACAACCGACACTATTGGAATGAGAGAATTTCAAAAATGCAAAACTCTAACTGTATGATGAGACCTCGTAGTACTATTATCGACCTTTTATCGCAAATATTGAATCATGTGGTGCTACAGATGTCGAGTGTCATACTTGTCTTTTTATTGCATGATATTATGGTGCAAAATATGCAATAAATAACCACAAGGGTGGTGCCTGGTTGTTTGAGCCTGACCCCAAAGGTCAAAAGTACTAGAAGGTCCTAGGCTCAAATCCAAGAAAGAATAAAAATTCCCTTGTGGCTACGGAGGTTCAAATGCGGTGACTCTAGGCTATCTACAAAGCAGGTGGTCACACTGGGATTAGTCGACTTGCATAACGGGTTGGATATCTAGGTAAATTAAAAATTTTAAATGCATGTTTATCATACAATAATATCAGGAAATAAGATTTCTACAAGTATACACACCAAAACTAACTTGCTAAATAAGAGGCCAATAAAGTTTTTATTAGAATCTAACAAACAGGTGTTACATTTAGCTAATTAATAGGTCAAACCTACCATATTAAGGTCAACTGTTACGTAAGTTGATCATCCTAAACCTATGACAAGAAATTAAGATTGGGAAATAGAAAACGTTGATCTTTGACCTCATGACGAGCATGGAATTTTTTCAAGCACTTGTAGTGCCTCTTTCATTGAAGGTCTTTTTTGTGGAGCCAGTGACGCACACTTAAATCCCAGCTTAAAGCATGTGATGATGGACTCTTTTTTGTCGTGAGCGTTAATGGTAATAAACTCGTCAATTATCTTCAAGATATTGCTCTCGTTGTCAATGATTGATGACTTCGAGTTCCACTGACCTAACTCGTTATCGGAGAACGTTTTTCCTAATAAAAGCTCGAGCAGAATTATCCCAAATGAGTAAACATCCCACTTAGAGTTTGGTTTCAAGGTCTTCATTGACTCTGGTGCTTGATAAGGCGACATGCATCCATGTAGTCTAGTAGGAGGAATCACAAAAGTGTTGATGAATCTACGTGATGAAGCCGATCTTTTTCTTCCAAGGTCTCCAGTTGATTTGTATGTTACAGAATTACTTTTACCTGATATGAGCCATTCTAGTCCGAAATCACTGATGATGGGATCCATTTCTGATGTCAATAAGACGTTGCTTGGCTTTATATTACCGTGGACATGTTTCTTCTCGTGAATATAAAATAGTCCCTTGGCAATCCCTTTTGCTATCTTGAGTCGAACCTCGAAAGGTAAGTGGCAAGAAAACAAGCCATCCTTTTCTGATGTCGACACAAAAATACATAAAGAACATAAGCTGAAAAACCAAACGATTATTAAATGGCGATATAAGAACCCTAGATTGACAATAACTCGGTGTTAAAGAATAAATCTATATATAGGGGTTGTCTGGGATTGCTTATAAAAACAACTTATTGACTTATTACGGTGCAACAATTTTGAGTGTTTGGATAAACAACGTATACCGGTGCCAAACCGGTAATAAGAAGTTTTTGAAGAAATTAAACCTTTCTGACTTATAATAAGTTGATAAGTGTTTTTGTAAACAAATATAAGTTGTTTCAAATAAGTAATCCCAAACACCTAATAATCTATTTAATTTTTGAGGAAAAAAGAGAGGGAGGGTTCAAATTTTTTGTCATATTATGTGTTTTTTTGTATATGGAGATAAGGTGAAATTGCAAAATCCAATCAATTGGGAACCACAAACCAAAGAGCTTTTAGATAATAAAATGTAAAAGTAAAAAACGAAAATAAAAACAAAAAATTGTGAGAGTTTTTCAAAATCATAATTTAAAAAACGAAAACAAAAACAAAAAATTGGGAGAGTTTTTCAAAATCATAATTTAAAAAACGAAAATATAGATTTTGTGTTTAAATTTTTGGGTGGCGGAGGATTAGGGAAACATAATGATGTATGCATGATAAGATAGGTATGCTAACATGCGCATCAAATCACAGAGTGAAGAAGAGAAAGGTGGCGTACTGTAAGCAGTGCCGGCCAAGCTGCCATTGGAGAAATAATCGTGGATCACAAGCTTCTCTTCTTCACCCCAATAAAACCCACGAACTCTCACCAAATTCGGATGCCGAAACTTATCCATAACCCTCACTATCTTCTCAAATTCCCTCATCTTCTTCACTCCACTTTCTCCGATCCTCCGAACTGCAAACGATACCCCTCCGCCGCCACCACCACCACCTCCCACCACCGCCTTATACACTATGCTTTCCCCGCTTGAACCTAGTATATACGCCGACGCCTTCAATAACGTCTCCATTTCCAGCTCCGTCTCCCCATCCACCATAACCAAACAGTTCTTTTCCTCTTCGTCATTCTTTCCGTCCATGGGATTACTGTCGTCATGATCACCGTCGGATTCAGATTCATTTTCAGATGTTTCTTCTCCGGTAACGCCGTTCAAGCAGGAGCAAGTTGTAAAGAGGTCTCTGGATTCGTCGAGTTCTTTGGGTTTAGCTGTCGGGTTTTGATTCCTTTTCTTCTTCCGAAATTGGCAAGCGTAGATGAAAAGAACGGCGAGAAGCACCATGGCAGCTACATCTCCGATCACAATGGCTGCTATTTTCCTTGACTTGACTTTCCGGCCACCATGATTATTTGACTTTCCGGTAGGTTTTGGAATACCTGCAATCGCTGCGGTAGGGGAACTTTCTGAAGAAACATTAGGCTGGGTTGACAGTGATGAAGGGACTATGCACATTTTCTTCAGTGGTTTCCCACACAGATCCAGATTTCCCGCAAAGTACCCTGTTTTCTGATTGGATAAGGACAGCGTTTGTGGGATTTGGCCGGTGAAATTGTTGAAGGAGAGATCTACGGCGGCGTTGGCCGGAATTTTCTCTGCAAATTGGGCAAATACTGAACCAGAAAKCCTGTTATTTGAAAGATTCAAGTATTTCAACCTCCCTCCTCCAAAATCAAGAGGCAGAGCCCCATTGAACAGATTGGAAGACAAATCCAAAACCTCAACAGAATCAAACCCGCCTGGAACACCACCGGAGAAACCATTATTCTTCAAGGAAACACCAGTCAAGCTCTTCAATTTACCCAAACTCTCCGGTAACTTCCCGGAGAATTCATTATCGGAGAGATTAAGAAACCGAAGACTGTGCAACCCACTAATCAAGTCCGGGAGGTCGCCAGAGATGAGATTTGAAGACAAAGAAAGCGTTTGGAGCTCTGAACAGTTGAAAAGCGAAGTGGGAAGCCTGCCATTGATGAAATTATTGGAGAGATCAAGAGAACGAAGGTGGTGAAGAAGACCCAATTCGTTAGGGATAGAACCACGAAGGTGAGAGTGTGGGAGGAGCAAACTGATAACTGAGCCGTTTTGGGGTGCACAGGTGACGCCGGTCCATGCACATGGGGTGGCATCTCCATGGTTCCAGTTTTGGAGAAGTGAAGGTGGTTGAGAGAGAAGAGAGTGTTTGAAGGAGAGGAGGAAGGTTCCATCTGAGTTGAGAGCAGAAATGGAAGAAATTAACAGAGAAATGGAGAAGAAGAAGTGAAGGAGAGCAGCAGTTGTAATCATCTTGATATGATTGTTGTTGGTGTCAATTATCTGCCTCATAAAACTAGAAACAAAACATCCATATCCATATCTATCTACGTATATATATAAAAAGAAGAGAAATTTGAAATATATGCTAAATATTGTTTAAGGGGCGTTTACCAAACGCTTATTTGGGTAAACGCTTACCAAATAACATTGCCTCACCGGATGAATATAGTAAGAATCAAGAATCTTACCCGGTAAGAATCAAAAATCTTACCCGGTAAGTGAAGGCGACGACTCTTAACACGGTAAGCACTTACCGGGTAAATTGTTGCATACGATATTGTTTTGGTGGACTAAAATCTTACCCGATAAGTACATAATAATGTTAAGTATAAAAAACATCCACAATAGTAAGGACCAAAACTTAACATTATTGTGGTTAAATATGCCTTTTCGAAGTTCAGTAGAAGTTCGATGGTTTTACTGAATAAAAGGTTGAAGATAGCTTTTTTTTCCGTCTTATATCAATGTATGTTAGGTTGACAATAAAGCTGAGTCTCGATGCATTTCGATAGGTCACATTATACATTCGATAATAAGGTGACGTTTGTTTTTTAAGAGGTGCTGAAGTCTGAAGTCTTATTTCACTTTCGATTTATAAGAGGTGGTGTTGAAGTCTGAATTAATAAGACTGTTTGTTTTTGTAAACTAATTTACTTTATCCATTAAAAATTATAGTGTTGAATTTATAGATAAATTTATTATAATTTCATATATTTATTCATCATCATTATGGAATTTACATCTAAATTATATAATTAACATGACTGATCAACCATTCATGACCTCACCAAATACGGAAGTTAATATATTAATAAGATTGTGTAGAGTAAAAAGGCTTCAAGAGTCGGTAACTTCATTATAAGAATAGAAGTCTGAAAAGGCACATTTGTTGCTAACCAAATGCGCAATTCATATAAACAAAATTCAAAAGTTGAAGATTACTTCGACAATCTTCTCATTGCACTTTCCATCGAAGATTTTGAATTTCTTATCATCTATTCATGCGGGAAATGATGCTTATATTAATAGTACCCTTTTGATAAGGAATAAAGACAAGCGAAGACGGTAACGAAAATTTTGTACTCTATTTATGGAAATAAATTTTGAAAAAAAAATGGAAGTTAACTCAACAGGCATCGAGATAATTAGGGCAATCGTGACAAGAATTGGAGGAAGCTCTTAGTGAAACTAAGTATGGAGAAAGCTAGAAACAGAATTAGAGAAATCATTATCCCTCTGACATACAAATAGAAACTTGTCACCTTCGAAAAGGATCAAACAAGCAGAAAATTGACCAGGAGGAGAAGTAGTTGTACAACGTTGGCTCCTTCGGGGCAGAAGCATAAGCAAGATGATAATTTGTAATGGTGACTGATCAATTGAGGAATTAAGGGGGTTTTAAATTTCATTGTGCATGGTTGAAGGAGAGATTTCACTGGGAAGGAATGGATGGGAGTGGTAAGACGGTTTGAATACCTGTGGCCCGTCAATTGAGGGAGGGCAGTGGGAGATTAACAGTATGTAGAGTTATGCAACAAGTATAAGATGATGTACTTCGTAAATGTGAAGAATAAGTAATAGCCGCTAAAGTTGTACGAGATGCATAAAATCATGCACCTCTCAAATTTTCAAGATTCAAGATAACAAAACTGCCCTATTATCGATTGTAATTATAAGTATAGATAGATAAGGGTGTAAAATGTAAAATTAATAAATAAATATAGGGTATAAAACATAAATTTTAAAAATAATTCACCATATATTTATGATATTTAATAGTAATGTAAGTCCAACAGTATTCGATATTTGACTCATTTTGAAGGTATTGATGAGACGATTATAATAATATCATTTGTACAAAAAAGAAATGTACTTTTTAATGTATTTTAGTTAATATATGATTATTTATGTTAATATGATATAAGTGTAATAACTAACTAGTTTTTGACATCGCGCAATAATAATATATTTTTTTAAATTATTGAAGTTAGTTAAATGAGTTGATAATCACTTTTATATATTAAACTAATAAAAATCAATATTACCTTTGATATATGAATCCACATTATAATTATTGGTTATTTTTTTTAATATATGTATATAATAATTTTTATATATCGATCTTTTATCATATCAAACTTTGTAATTGGTCCAAAATCATAAAAAAAATATGTGAAAAAATTAACAATGTTAAACTCTTCCTTTAATGATTCATATGCCACTTTATCCACACATAAAAAATCCATATGCCTACATAATTCCAACTATGATGTGAATGTCTCCGACTAAAAAAAATATTATACTTACATAAGCAAAAACTCATACTATGATTTGTTTTATTGAATGACACCTCAAATAAACAAAAATGCAAATCGCATCCACAAATTTACAACTGACTAGAGAGAAAAAATTGAGAGATCAATAGAGGGATTAACATAGAGGTGTACCACAAAATTATACATGAATAGAGAGGAAGAATTGAGAGATTAATAGAGAGATTATCATTGAGGTTTACCACAAAATTATATATGAATAGAGATGAAGAATTGAGAGATTAATAAAGAGATTATCATAAAGGTGTACCACAAAATTATATATGAATAGTGAGGAAGAATTGAGTAATTAATATAGAGATTATTATAGAGGTGTACTATGAAGAGAAGATGAAAATTTATAACCAAATAGAGAGAAATAAATGAGAGTTAAAAGAGTAATTATTAGAGGGAACATGAATAGGTTAAAACAACCTAATTAAATGATATTAAATGTGAATATCAAAAATCAAAAACAAATATTTATATAAGAAAAACTTGAAAAAAGAAGAAAAAAGATAAAATATTTTCTTGTTTTGAGAAGCGGCCACATCATTACATATGGTTTCTTCTTTAATATATATATATAGATTATAAGGATATAAAGTGTAACTTAAAAATTAAAAATAATTTGATCTAAATATTATCTTGGGAATAGTCCCGGGAAGTTGGTTTTCATATAGCTTAAAGAAGTTGCACACTGTTCATAAAATCTTGTACTTTTGAAACTTTAAAATAATTGCAATCTTGAAAGTAATTATAAGCTGCTTTAAAATTTTGTACATCTAATATAAAAAAATTATACCTCTTAAAAATCCAAAAATAACCATAATTTTTCTTAAAACAGTATAAATTATCATATGTTATTCGTAAATTCGATTACTATAAATACATATTTAAAATTTATCTATTATTTTTAAAACTGTATTTTTGTAAAAAGATCTCGTCAATTTCTTCAAAACGAGACCAATATTAAATATTATTGTTTTTTATATTATCTTAACTTTATAACAAAATTGATTAATACTTTAAACAATATATAATTTAGATACAATAAATAAATACATAATTATTATAAATTACAATCTAAAAATAAAAATAAAGTTTCAATATAAAATTACAATATCATCTAAAAAAATTACAAATTTCATATTGAATTGAATCTTAGGGGCAGTTTACCGAACGCTTACCTGAGTAAACACTTATCAAATAACATTACCTCACCGGATGAATATGATAAGGACCGAGGATCTTACCCAATAAGAGCGAGACAAGTACCAAGAGTCTTACTTGGTAAGTGAGGGCGATGACTCTTACCACGGTAAGCGCTTACCGGGTAAATTGTTGCATAAGATGTCGTTTTTGTGAACTAAAATCTTACCCGGTAAGTAAATAATAATGTTAAATTTTATCGGTAAACACTTACCGGATAAATGTTTGGTAAACGACTCCTTAGTTGAGAATTTAGATACTTTCTTCTGATAAGACGCAATTGGTGACATCGTGCATATCAAGATTCATCAAGTTGAGGAATGTCCATCTCGAGATGAATTCGATTTACTAGCCTTCGACCTCTACGAACAAAAAGTTTTGAGTAATTTGCTTGAATCTTTATGTCCAGATCCAACAAATAAAACACAATAATTTTAATATTGGTGTCGTTTTAAATGTATTGATGATATTTTTTTTATTATGTAATTTGTTAAAGTTAATAAATAAATTTTAGTCATATATCTATTGACATTTAGGGGCCGTTTACCCAAATGCTTACCCGGTAATCGCTTACCAGTAGGAGTTAACACTATAATTTATTTTATCGGATAAGATTGTAGTACATCAAAACGATATCCTATGCAACCATTTATACGGTAAGCGCTTACCCAAATAAGAGTCGTCACCCTCATTTATCGGGTAAGACTTTCTATGTTCATCCGGTAAGGAAATTGTCCGGTAAGCACTTATCAAGTAAGCATTTAGTAAATGGCCTCTTAGACCTTGTTTGTTTTCTTAAAAAAAATTCTTATCAATCTCTTATGTCTGATTCATTAAGATGTGGGGTCATTTAGATTGTTTATTTTTTTTTCGATTTTTCAGAGGTACTTATGTATTATTGTTCTCTTATCTGGTAAGAGATAAACCAATCTTTTATTTGCCTCTTATTGTTCCCTAAACCCTAGACAATGGCGTTTCTTAATTGATTATCCTTAATCGATCATTTCTTTCACCCGTTCCTTACTAAATCGATTCTTACCTCTCTCAATTGATGGATTTTAATAAGATTTAAATGTGTTAACACCGTTAATGACATATTTTTGTTTAAATGAACGGAAATTATATAATTTACATGTAAATTTTGTATGATGATGAATAAAGATGTGAAAATTGTATAAAATTTTCTATAAATTCAACACTATATTTTTCTAATGGGTAAAATAGACAATTTAAATAAAATTTGACATTTATCAGTTTAAAAACTAACAGTTTTATTGATTTAGATTTTAGACTTCAACATCATCTTTTATCAATAAGAAATGAAATAATATTTTAGACTTCAACATCTTTTAAAGAACAAACATTACCATAATTTTTTTCTAAAATTTTCATTTAATATTCGTTAGGATTATATTTGGGACCTTTTATTATGATTAATTCAATAAAATAAGGATGATGGACAGAGTTTAAAAGCATGGAATACTTAAAAGAGATGTTGCAAATAGAGATGGTCAAATGGGCCCCGTCCGACCCTAGACCGACGGAGGATCAGGACTGACTTGGGCTCGGTCCGGCCTAGGACCGTTTGGGACCGGTTATAGTTTTTCTCAAAAAAGAAGGCCCGGTCCGAGACCGGCTTGGGACTGGTTATGGGCCCGACCCAGGACCGGCTCGATTTTTCAAAAATATTACAGTTTTATTACCAATACCCGATCACCATATGGCTGTTTTCCCCTCATTTTGACCTTTTTTTGTTCCATTTACACTCTATTCAATATATATAAGTCCTATGGTGTATCAAGGAATATACCAACTCACAAACGTTCACATTTCTTGTTATAATTCATGATTTCGGCTTATATTCTCGCAAAAAAAAAGTATTTTAAGTGTATTTAATTGATCCAGATATATATTTTCAAGTGTATCAGAATAATACTTTTGTATTATTTAAAAAACTTCAAAAAGATTATGTAAAAAGTCGAATTAATTTTTTTTTTACATAGAACCAGTTTGGGCTTGGCCGGGACCGGTTCTCATAACCAATTACAAAGTACCTTAACCGGACCTTGGGTTTTTGATCGAGACGAAGATCGGTTACGAAAATAGTGTTCGGAATCGAGACCGATTTGCGCCCGACCCACCCCGACCCTACCTGGATGGTTGGAATCGATTTTTGGCCTAGTTGCAAAACTCATTGCATGGCTCAACAACTATTTATTTAGACAAGCCCAAATTGTAGCCCAAGAGTAATGAAGCAAATTGGACCAAGTAAGTTGACCCAATAAGATAGCTTAAGCCCAAACCCAGCCCAAAAAACTACATGACCTGATGACCATATACAATTCAACATGGTAGAATAAAAAAGTGGTTGTCCTGTCTCAAAATCAAGGCTCTAAATGGTAAGGCGTGATGTGACGTTGAGGCCAAACTTCAAGCCTTAAGAGTCACAACAAGCCTGCGACGTTTTCCAAAACCTAATTTATGACAAAATATATATATATATATATATATCATATATTTTTTATTATATATATAAACATATATCTTATATTATTACTCAATGAGTTAATGCCATTAAACATTTAAATTAGGTTATATATATTAGAAACGAACAAATAAGATATTAAGGCTATATTTGGTACATAGGACGGGACGGGACGGGACAGGAAGGAAGATGAAGACTCAACCAAGTCTTCATGAAGCACTTCCTATACCTATATTAAAGGTTCGTATGCAGCCTTTGGATCCACACTTCAGATTGAGAGATAGAAAGGGACAAAGACTTTCATAGTGGCAGTGGAAGATGAAGACGGTACTTCGAAGAAACCGGGTACATCTTGTTGTCTATGAACTAGACAAACTCACCCCTGATATATCGGCGGAAGATTTGGAAAAGATGGAAGAAGGAGCTCTTATGACATTGTAATTAGCAATGAGTGAGAAGGTAATTTTGGACATAAGCTCGGAGACAACCGCACGAGTTATTTGGAACAAGTTAGAAGAGCTCTACCTCACTAAGTCTCTTACCAATCGGCTCGTACTACTTAGAACCTTCTTCACGTACACGATGAAGGAATGTACACCTATCAAGTCTCATCCCAACTTTCTTGATGATCTAATTATGACGATGAAATTGATGGACTTGAAGATAGATGAGGAACATATGGCAATGATTCTTCTGTGCTCTATCCTTGAAAAGTATACTAGCTTTGCTAATTCTTCAATTTATGGTAGAGATACTATAACTATGGCAGATGTGGAAACATACATCTTAAGTGAGGATATAAGAGATCAAATGCGAGGCTTGAATGTTGACAAAGATGATGGAAGCATTATCCATTGGTTATTCGTGGTGAGAGGGCGCAATGCATATTCGAAGAGAGATAAATCAACAAGTCGTTCAACATGATGCAAACCAGAATTTAGATGCAAGTCCAAGAAGAATGCCAACTGCCACCCTTATCATCAATCTGGACATTGGATTAAAGAATGTCCAGATCTCAAAGCCAAGATCGGCAAGAAAGGATCATTTTAATCCGTTGTCGCGAATGATTTCCTATGATGCCCTAATCGCTTCAACAAGGAGTGAGACAATCAAGGACCAATGGGTCTTAGATTTAGGGACTTCTTTCCATATGACTCCACATAAGGAGCTCTTCTCGTTACTTGAAGAAAAAGGAAGCAATATCCTCATGGCAAACAACGTGGTGTTTGGGATTTCTTATTTAAAGTGCTCATTAACTTATTTTAGTGTGGTATCGGTAATAAGAAGTTTTTAATGCTTGGATGGAGGGAAAAAGAAATACTTATACCGGTTTGACACCAGTAATAAAAAGTTTTTGATAAGTTACTTCATTCTAATTTATTAATTTATTTCATTGTGGTACTAGTAATAAGAGGGTTCTACTGTTTGAATGGAAAAAAAAAAACACTTATCAGTTTCTTACGTTTTGGTATCGCTATAAGTTAATCCAAACACTTTATATAATACTCCGATTGACACCACATAAGTTGATAAACACTTTTATAAAAAACATAAGTTGTTTTAAATAAGCAATCCCAAACACCCCCTTAATATATAACTAAATTTGTGCATCTAAAGGGGCATTTTTGGTATTCTATACATCATAATTTAAGCTTTCTTTCAAGGATTTGGAAGAGCGGACGATTGTTTTAGAAGGTGTGTCCGATTTCTTTTGTTATTCTCCCTTTTCTTCCCTACACCTTAGTCCTTAGGGTTTAGCATTTTGTTTTCCATTTTCTTTTAGACATGTTTTTTAGATTTAGATCTAGATTTATTGGGAAAAGAGAGGATAGAGAATCTGTTAATAAATTTATCTGTATCTGAGGTATCTATTCGGTTTCTGCTATAATACCTTGTTTTAACTGTATTGCATTATGTATCATTTGATAACCCCCAAAATCTTCTACCTTTCATTTAAATAGAATTTAAAATGGGGAAATTCCAAAGCTATTTAGGGCTAGATAGATCTTAACAACACTACTTATATCCACTTATCTTTTAGAAGTATATTTATTTACTTGTTCATGATCATAGTTTAAATAGATCGATTTTTGTTGGAAAATGCAGGATATGACAGTAAATCTAGCTTACTAATTGTGAAACGTTTAATCACTCGAATGTACCATATATTTAGGAAAAGTCTAGAAAACTCAATGATTTTTTTTTATTTTGATTAATTAAATTTATGGATGATTTTTCTCAATAAATAAATTCATGGACTTTTTTTAAAATATGTTATATTAAATCATTTTAAGTTAAAAAACCGCTTAATGTTGTAAAATAATTAGAAAAAACCGTAAAAACCTAATGGACTTTGACATCTTGAACAATTAAGTCTTTGAACATTTCTTTGAACGAAAAAATCTCTAGATGCAGGACTATTCCCTAACATGTTAAATGTGAGACTTTGAACATGTCCCAAATTAGTTTTACATTGTTTAGGGCCTTACATCTACCTGTGTAAAGTTATAGCCTATAATGTTTCAGTTTGAATTGTTTAGGTTCAAACCGTTAGTTATTTAGATTTATGTTCAAATTATTAATGGTTAAGTAGTTTAGCCCCTTTTTGTGCACTACAACTAGGGTTGCACATGGTTGGATTGGTTGGTTTGAAGACAATTGAACAATTCAACCAAATGTTTGCGGTTTGAAAAATCTTAACCCAACCTAACTTAAGAAAAACCACAACCAAATCCAACCGAAACAGTACGGGTTGGTTGGGTTGATCGGGTTGAAACTTTGTTATATTATTTTACAATCTAGATGAGCGTTTTTGTTTAAACGAAGTAAAATCAAAATGATAACATACAAAAAACACTAACAAACTCAAAAAAAAAAGTTGAAGGTTCATGTAAATAAGAAAGTAAAATTATGGTTGATATTGTAATATAATTTTGAATATAGCTAATTATGGATTAGTCTAAAGTCTAATAGGATTTAAAAATCATATTAAATCTATAGTATAGAAGTGCACAGGTTCATCGGGTTGAGTTGAGTTCAAAAATCTTAACCCAATTTCAATCCAACAGATGCAGTTTGGCCTAATTTTGTAACTATGTGCCGAATTAGCGTGCTAAGTTTATTTGAGTTTTTCAGGTTGGATTAGCCGGGTTGGTCGGTATTTTGAGCACCCCTAACTATAACAACATTAGGTTTATAAAATGCCTAAAATATGTCATACTGAAGTGCTTTATAGAACCGAACATATATATATATATATATATATATATATATATATATATATAGAGGAGCGTTCAAATGCGAACCCTCTCCGTTTGTGTAAACCGTGTGAACCAATCTCAACCATCCATTTTCTTGATCAATGGTCAAGATTTGTAGGCTTTATTTATGGAAATTAAAA
>NC_037529.1:63460772-63469662 GCF_001531365.2 Cynara cardunculus var. scolymus
TGTTTCATGTATTTCTCTAACATTAATGAAACTGTTTCATGTATTTCTCCAAAATTAAAATAATGAAGATGATAATATCTATAATTAACACCCTCCACAAAAAAAATGATTAATCAACCTCTCTTAATTACAAAAAAATGAACAAAATGAAAAATTATGATTGGTTGAATGCGGTTTGCACGGTTTGTACAAATTGAGTGGTTTGCATTTGATCGCTCCCCTATATATATATATATAAGTGTTACAATATTTCATAAGGTATTTTAACAAGTTTTTCATGACACTTTTTGAAATAAAGAGTTATGCTAGTTATTTTATAAAACACTATCTGAAAAAGTTTAATATAAACACAAGTACTCTATAAAAAAAGATAGGTTTATAAGACAATTTTCAAAATTGTTCTATAAAATAACTAATGTTACACATTATTTTAAAAGGTGTCCTAAAAAACTTATTAAAACGCCTAAAAACAACTTATATACATATTGTAACATTTTTAAATGTGACGGTTTTTTAGATATAATGTTTTATAGTTTGGTCCTATAAACTTAAGTCTTATAAAGTATATTTTATTATGACGTTTAGACATTATATATATATATATATATAGAAAGAGAGAGAGAGAGAGATGTGAGTTATTATACAACTCATTACATTTGTACACCAATACAACTCAATCTCAACCGTCCATTTAATTTGATGAATATGTAATTTCATAGTTTTTTTGATTGTTTTTAAATATAAAGTATTGATCATAATTAATGAATCATATTCATCTTTCATAAATATTTAAATCATAATAAATAAACTCTAATTATTTCTATAAATATTTCAATTTATTGGATTCCATTGGTTTTACAAATACAACAATTTATATTTGAAACAAACTCCATATATATATTTGTTATCTGAGCAATAGTTTTGGATGTAACAAGAGAGTCTAAAAATTGGAACATCACTGCCTTGATGATGGACGTGCCATGAGACCTACAACTATATTTAGGTTTCTAAAAACCAAAATTGTTCCTAGTAATAGGGTTCTCTTTCTAGTTTCTTTTTAGAGAGACTAATCGTTTATGTTATACCGAATGCATAAACTAATAGAAAAAACGAAACGTCATATCAAGACAATTATTGCTGAGAGAAATCAAATACTTTTTTATTAACCTAGCTAGATATCCAACTTGTTATGCGAGCCGACTAATCTCAAAACGACCATCTGCTTTGCAGGTAGCCCGGAGTCATTGCATTTGAACATCCGTGGCCACAAGGGGATTTTTCTTTCTTTTTGGATTTGAACCTGAGACCTCCAGATACTTTTGACTTTTGAAGTCAAACTCAAACCAATCAAACACCACCCTTATGGTTAAGAATTCAAATACTTGATGCAAAGTTAAATGAAATAAACAGTGGAGGCAAGGGGAATATGCTTTTATCCGGAACAAACAATACCAAATTATATAAGGCTTTAAATGTACTCCACAAACAACTAATAAATGGGGTCATATAGCAAAAGACACAATCAAAGAACGTTTTGTGAATCTTGTTATTATTTTTACTAGTTGTGTACCCGTGCAATGTGGTGGGATTCGTGAATTTTAACGATTTTTAAGTTTCACTGGTTTTATTAGAGAAGATTTAACGATAATATAAATTACACTTGATTTTTACATATTAAAATAATTTGAATAAATAATAATTATGGTTCTAATTACAGTCTATCGATGAAAAAAATTGTATGACAGTTTAAAATCCAATATATTTAAACGACTCCACAAATGTGTTCGATTTACACCAAGAGCAAAGAATCAAGAGATCGGGAGTGAGACCGAAAGTTCTAGAACAATTGAATGAGAGACGAATAAAAGAACTTTTAATAACTCATGGTGAATATCAATTTGAATATCACCTTGAGGAATGGGGAGAAGACGTATAAGTATGAGAGGGTGAAGGCATGAGTGGAATGTGTCAAAAGTATTTTAAAAATATAAAAAAAAGATAATAATTGCATTGATAACTTGTATTATGTGTTATTTCAATTGTAGATTAAGAGATTTTAAGATTGAATGCATAAAGTAGTAGTACTTAATGCATTATGAGTTTTTTTAAGACTTTTAAGACTTTATGAATTAAAAAATTATTTTTTTAATTTTTTTGATAAATATGATTTATAAGATAATATAAATAATCCCAAAATAACAACAATAAACTACAAAACAATTTATGGTCTCTGCCTCAACAATGGCATATGCAAGTGGGTATGTACCATGGTTAGGATCAATCGCAACAGCAATAAGCATTTGACCAGTAAATGGTCCTTTTTCGTGAAGCAACCATCAAGCTCTCACATATCTCCACATAAGTTTTGACCATCCATATATCATCATATTTACCAACAAAGGAAGGAGTTGAACACCCATCACTTCCACCACTACCCGCCTTATTTTTTCTCAGATTCTTCAGTTGTTTTTTCCTATCTTTCTCTAAATCATTTTCATCTGAATTGCTCTCAAAATCTCATATCTCAAATCATTCTTCCCAACCCATTCTACATCAAGATCAATGCTCAATCAAAAGGTGTTCATGTTTACATCAATTTCATCAATGAGATTATGGAGTTCAACCAATGAAGTCATTGTCTTTTCACTCTCTGATTTCTCATCTGCAACACATGTATCTGCTATTTCATAGCAGGCAGGTTCCCAAAATGGATCAAAACCATCAGTAAACATTTCAGCATACTCTACCTCACTCAATTCATCAGCATGTCCGTGAACATTGTGTTCGTTCAACTTTGTTTCAAAGCATTTCCCATGGACAATTCATGCTCATATATATCAAATATTTTACAACCAGGAAGCAATTTTTCAAAAGATTTAACACATCCACATCATTTTGAAAAGCTTTCAGGCCAAAATCTAAGTCTAGATTAGGAACTCTAAAATGATAAGATGTTGGAAATTGTTTCCTATACCCAATCTTTGCAACATTGCCTACAACTCATGTACAAAAAACTCCTCTGTATCTACTAAGGGGCTGTTTACCAAACACTTACCCGGTAAGTGCTTACGGGTAAAATTTAACACTATTATTTACTTGACAGGTAAGATTTTAGTCCACCAAAACGACATCGTATGCAACAATTTACCCGGTAAGCACTTGCCGTGGTAAGAGTCGTCGCCCTCCCTTACCGGGTAAGACTCTTGGTCCTTACCATATTCATCTGGTGAGGTAATGTTACTTGGTAAGCGCTTACCCGGGTAAGCATTTGGAAAACGGCCCGTAAGTCAACAATATCAATCTCACCATTTATATATTTCCTACCAGGAGCCTTGGTGAACACCCCCCCCCCCCATGGATCTTCAAGCTAAGCAATGTAAGAAAAAGATAGATCGGATATTTGGTAGTGGACCAATAGTAAATTCAACAAAGATTGACGTCGTTTTTAACAAATAATGGACAAATGTATCATATAATATAAACTTAACAAAACATGTCTCACGACAGGTGTAAATGACCCTCTAAACATGTCCTAAATGCTTCCCAAAACATTTGTAAAGAGCCCCTAGGACAGCTCTAAACAATCTCTAAACAAGGCCCAAAACAGTCTCAAAACGGCATCCAAACAGTCCCTATAGTTGCTGATTTTTTATCTACCATACAACTTCGTTGGCTACTGATTTTTAGGCATAAAACAGCTCCATAGCTGCTGATCTTTAGCAACAAAACAACCCTTTAGCTGCTGATTTTTTATCCACAGAACAACTTCGTTAGCTGCCGATTTTTCGCCAGATTCTGTAGTTCAAAATTCAACAGAATGTAGGTGTTCTATCCATGGAATGTACCGTATCTCCAAAGCCTCGTTGAGGATAACTATATCAATATTAAAAACAAATATAAACAGGAGAAGGCAGAGTAACAAACGTCCAATTGGTAATCAAGAGCTTCAAATGGAAGCTCTAATAGTGGTTCCAAGTAAACAACCTAGAGATACATGATGTGTGTGTGTGTGTGCGTGATTAGATCAAAGCATATGCACATTTTCATTATGCACAATGTAAACAGGTTCCCATTGATGTAAAACTATATGCTAAATTGATTGATCATTTGTGCTGCTACCATTTGTAAATAGGTGCAGACTTGATTAGATCTATGTGCGGGTTTTAATAAATAACATGGATATGTAGTTCAAAGAATGCAGACCACAAAGGAGTTTAGAGTTAGAGTAAGTAGTGCACGTATGGGGTATGTCAACAGCAGGCACAGGGTATGGCAGCTGTTTATAACCAAACTTCACAAATACATATGACATAGATTCTCAAGCCACATACATTGATGTATTATTCATTTTAGCTACTGTATTATTCCTTTGAACGGTGTTTGTGTTTTGTTTTTCTCACATGACCTTGTGTGTGTGTAGATGATTTGTGATCCTAACAAGTATGTATGTAAATGTGGCCTGCTGGTATTTATAGGCAACATGGTTTTCAACAATATATACAAATATTATGAAATATTTCAACAAATTTATTTTTATAGTCAAATCCTGGCACCACTTCTAAAAATTCCCAGATAGAAAACCTTGCACTCAAGATTTTCAAGCTGGAATCGTCGGTCTCCCTAATGTTGGAAAGTCCACTCTTTTCAATGCCGTTGTAAGCCACCAATATATCAATTCATATCCATCCAATTTAAATATGGAGCTTATAATTAATGGGAACAAGTTTTTTACTTATGTTCTTTATATTTCAACTGTCACTGCAATTCCTTTTAGGGTGTTATGTTTTCCGTGAAGGTGGTTAGAAGAGGTGTGAAGCCCGTAGCCTCTGATTAAATATTTCATATGTGTTCGAGGAACACGAGCTAATGCTACATAATTCCGAAAATGGAGATAAATTTTGAAGCTTGACGAATTTCAAGTTTAGTTTTTGGAGAAATTTTGATACCCTCGTCATTATTTGTGAGAAAATAGAAAATTGTTAATTCCTATACACTCGACACAAATGCAATTTGCCTCAACTTGGTGCCAAATGTAAAAACCGACTGCAATAGAATACCTGGTCCAAATATGAGAAGGCTAGTTCTAAGTTGATGGCATCAATATCTGACTTGGGATCAACTTGCCCATTCACATGAACAATGTCATTATCCTCAAAACAACGCACAACCTGACACAAGAACAAATGAGTTATCATACTTGCAGAGGTGATTTATACATGTATAGTAAACATATTAGATCATGTATGCAAATAATTGACCATGAGTGTGGAAAAGAGAAGTACAAATTGTCTCTTGGCGACCAGTAAGGGGCCTCGATTTACATAATACAAGGAACACTAAACAGTTAAAGCATGCATGTACATGGATGATCACCCTTATCTATTGCTATAAGAAGATCGAGCATAATCATTTCCATGCCAACTAAAGAACAAAATTGACATAACATTGTTCTGAAATCACTAACATTACAGGATTGAACAATTCTCAAAAGTAGTAGCTTTTATGAAGATCACTATCCTAGGCAATGACAGCTCACACACCATATGTTTAAAACATAACCAAGATGTTATTTTCCAATTGAAATTTCCACACTCATCCCTATTCAAAAGAGTTGAGCAATTGAGAGCTGAAGATATTCAGATGAGCAACAAACCTGAAGTATGGAGTCCACTTCGCGTATGTGTGACAAAAATTTATTACCCAAACCCTATGACAAAAAATAGAAAAACCATATGCATATCCAAACCTCCCCTTGACTGGCTCCCTTCACAAGCCCAACAATACCAACAAATTCTATTGACGTTGGAACCGAACGTTGAGATTTGCTGAGATTAGAGAGTAATTGGAGACGTGGATCAGGTATGTTGATGATTGAGAGAGAGTTGAAGAAAACATTGACCGTATGAGAGGATGATTGTAATCTAACCAGAAAGATGGAGATGAAAGTCAGAATTGGAACATTTAAAGAGGGGAAGATTAGAACTCACAATAGGAGGATTCGAACCCTAAAACATAGCATTCTGAAAAGTGGAAGGAAGATGCAATACCATGATAAATAAAAACTAACCGTATGGAGATGGAGTCAACAGAGGGTCGATGGATCAAATGAAGCATTGAGAAGAACCCGAACCATATTCAGAAATCAATTGTGAATCGTACCGAGAGCTTGAATCGAACATCTTGGGAAATTTTGAGAGCGTGTATGAATCGTCACTTCGGGAAGAGAGTGACTGATATGGATTTTGAGTAGAGCGTGCTTTGATAGGTAAATCTTAGAGACTGAATCGGCGTGCGATAGAGAGAGCCGGTCGTTGGGCCAGCCGGATGTTGTTTGGAGAGCGTGCGAAGGTGTGTGAAGGTGGGCATCTTCACGTGATTAGGGTTTAGAGGCAGCCGGATGTGTGAAAGTGTTTCTGCATTAAAAGGTAGTACCTTAAATTGAAAATGCATAAAAAAGTTGTACATTTTTTAGACTTTAAGACTTTCTGCATTAAAGGGTAGTATCTTATGCATGTTAAGGTGTTTCTAAGACTTTGGACAAATTTGCTTTATAAAGTAGTATAGATTAATCTGGATATCTAACTCGTTATGCGAACCGACTAATCCCAGAACGACCTGCTCTACTCAATTTTATAAATTCCAATGATTGATTTATTAAACTGGTTGAATTTTGTTTCATACGACATTTATGGTTTCAAGTTTAGAGCCTCCATGCAATCTCTTATACAATGTTTATTATTACAACTATCACGTGACTTCAAATCCCAACAACACTTGCACTGCTGGTATTGAAGATGATTTTCAAACCTAAGCCATAAACCATGCATCACTTTCGAAATCCTCATGATCGACCACCTGCACCTTGCTTGCTTAATTCTACTTAGCTGTCTAATCTCCGAAGCAGATCCGTTTTGAGTTCATCTTCATCAATGGCACCGGGGATCCTAACCACCACATCTTGAAGCATTATCTTATTCATCAATGACATGCTTGCATGCCGGATTTCTGCCTTCATTTCTCTCAGAGCATCCATCAGTTTCGCCACCGGCAAGTCTCTATTCTCCGACTGCACCCTTATCATTGCATCCTCACCAACCATTTTCACTTCCACTTCCCAGAAACCACCACTGGTGTTACTCTTCGTCGTCTTCTTGTTAATCTGTATTGTAGGCTGAGTTTGATACATGAGACTACGACTGCTGCTACTCTGCACTGGGTTGTCTACAGTATCAGCAACTTCCATCTTCACTTTCCTGGTTTTCCGGTGGTGGTTGATGGGTGGATGCAACTGAGATTCCAGATACTCTACTTTTCCTTTCAGTTCGTTGATATAGTCGACGGCATCCGCCAGGAGGGACGCCTTGTCCATTCTAGACACGGTTGGGACGACCGAGCGCAGTGCGTAGAAACGTTGGTTGAGCTTCTCACGCCGCTGTCGTTCTGCCTCCACGTGGTTAACAGGAGGAGCATCCCTACCACCTGGCTTTATCGTCTTCTTTCCTTTCTTCTTCTCATGTATCCTCCTCTCCCTCGTGGCAAGAACCAGCTGGCAGTCGGAATCGGAATGCTCCGACGTGGTTTCTGCATGGGTATTCGTGATCATAGCAGCCGTGTCGTTGTTCTTGGATAATTTTCCGATGTTCTGGTGATCGGATGTTGTTGATTCAAAATCTATCACGTTCAGACCCTCGTCCTCCTCTTGCAACCCGCCGGCCATAAATAACATATCAGCAAAAGAAATAACATTCTTCTGATGCTCGACGTTGTTGAGGTTGTCTGCCGATTTCATTGGGTGATCAGAGGTTCGGCCGGTGGGTAGGAAGAAATTAGGAAGGGCATCAGGAGAAGAAGAAGAACCACGGCCAAAGAGTGACTGAACCTGATGTGGCAAAATCCATGACTCCTCGATAACATGATGCGAACCCATTTCCACAACACCGTTTGGTGTCGGGATGCAAACCAGGGTCTCCAACCCATGGATCCGAGCTTCTTTAGCTCTCTCACAGTTCAGAGAACGAAGCTGATCCACCCCACTTAACCAGATCAAAGTGTTTGAACCTAGAGCCGAACCTGGAACCGAACCATCTCCCAGGGTAAATGACGTAGTTAACGACATAACATAGAACCATTCGGGATCATGGCGGTTTTCAGGTCCAAGTAAGGCCTGGAATTCTGAAAGAAGAGACTTCCGGCAGTCGGCATCAGGGTCTGAGTCGGAAAGAACGGTGGTGGGTGGGACGTCACTGTTGGTCTGGAAATGGCCGTCACCCCAGGACAAGGAGACACAGCCATTAGAACTGTCATTGAAGGTCTGCCAGAAAATGGCGTATGCCCATGGCTGGGATTGGTTTTGAAGGAGGTTTTGGAGCTTTTGATGGATGGTAGCGGAAGGGTGAGGAATGGTGGTATTAGGGAAGGAAACCATTGAAGAAGATGAAGATGGGGAGACGATTAAATCATCCATGGCTGAAGATATGTTCTGGGTGGTGTTATATATGTATGAATTTACTGGGAAAATTGGCCTCAGATGAATGTAAACTACAACAGAGAAAACCAAATAAGACAATGAATGAATGAATGAAATTAATTAAATGAAAGCAAATACTGAAAACAGGTTATTTTCATTTGGTTCATGTATAAACCATGGTTGTTTCAAAAGTTTTACCAAAATTGATAGGCGAAAATAGAAAAAATGAATAAGGCAATTAAGATATTTATAATCTATACTATCTTATAAAGTATTTGGCTAAAATTCTTAAAACTCTTAAACCCATTCATCCCTATCCGATTTCATCTCTATCCGATTTCATCCCATATATGAATTCGTGTAACTAACTGCAGATAAACATAATCAAATACATGATAAACATCTCATTTTAAATATAAAAAA